>NC_068987.1:106893929-106895601 GCF_001194135.2 Octopus bimaculoides
TATATATATATATATATATATATATATATATGTGTGTGTGTATATATTTATACAGAGTGAGAATTTACAAAAAAAAAAAAAGATGAAGACGGGTGTGTAATCAAAAAAATGGATGTATTATTCTAACGTTCGGGAAGTGAGAAAGTCGTTTACGTTTCGAGCCTACGCTCTTCGACAGAAACGAACATAGAAATAAAGAGAAAGAAAATAGGAAAGAAGGTTTAGTGGCTAGCGATCTATTATACATATATGTGTATGTGTATATATCTATACACGCACACATGCACATAAACGCAAACAGTTGGACGTGGAGTTATGTAGTGAGTCAAGAAAGCCATACCCTTTTCCCGCAGGCTGGTAGAGTTGTGCTTTGACAACTAGCCAATCAAATCTGGTTGTGTACCTATAAAAGCAGAAGTCTTCAGTCCAGTAGGAGCGTGCCTTTATGCACACAGTCATGAGAAGAAGACCTCAGCGACAGTGAACAGACCTCCATGACCATCAGGGAAGAGATCTCGACGACCGTCAACGGACAGATCTCCGCAACATTCAGCGAAGAGATCCCTCAGCCGTCACAGGCCATATCTCCACAACCGTCATTGAACAGATCTCCACAACCGTCAGCGAAATTATCTCCACAACCGTCAACGAATAGATCACCACAACCGTCAATGAACAGCTCTCTGCGATCGTCCGGGAACATACCTTCACAACCGTCAACGGACATATCTCCAAGACCGTCAGCGGACAGATCTCCACAAATCTCAGCAGAAGACCTCCACAACAGACAGCAAACAAATCTTGACATTTCACACCAGCCTTCGTACCACCATCCAAGGCGTTTTTGTATTTCTTACATTCTTAGCACCTCAAACGTCTAAACTACTTGTGCATTTGTAACTTTCAAGGCTTCCCTCTGACTCCTACATATAAATGCTAACTTTGCGTAGCACTTATCAACAATCCAAACAAAATTACTGTGCTCTATTAACAAACATGCTTTCTGACATTTATTTCTGAAGACACTTCATTCTAAGTTATACTGTGACCAGGTTACTTTCGAACACGTTACATGCAATATCGTCACCCACCCCACACACACAAACAAAAACACACACACATATATATACATACATATAAACGTACATGCATACATGCATGCATACGTAATACATGTATGCATACATACATGCATACAGACATACAGAAGAGTTCGCTGCTAAGTTTCTGGTTTTAAGTGTATTACGAAATGCCTGGTCGAAGGACCAATCAATCTTCTGAGTTACTGTATAGAGTTTAAGAAAACTAAAGAATCCCTGATATAAGTGCATGCATCTGAGAGGAGAATATTCTGGATAAAACTATAATTAACTGTATTTCATGCATTTTCTTTTATTCAAAGTTAGAAACTATTCAGTACCTCCACGTATAGGCATATACATACCTACCTACATACATACATACATATATATATGTATATATATATATATATATATATTTTTTTTTTCTCCGTGTTTTTCTCCTTGTCTCCGTATTCTTTCTGTTGAAGAGCGTAGCTCGAAACGTCAAAGACTTTCCGTATTCCCGAGCGTCATACTAATATATACTTTTGTTATTTACACCACCTGTCCTCGTCTGTTGTCATTATTTGTATATTCTCCCATATATATAT
>NC_068987.1:106895680-106898562 GCF_001194135.2 Octopus bimaculoides
TATATATATATATATTCCACATTATATCTTTCCCAAAAGAGTCTTATTACAAGTAGGAAAACTTCAACACAATTGAAACTGACACGTTAAAATATTTCCTACTATTTTTGTTACGTGTAATTGTTTAAACTTTTGAATAGTTCGGTATGTATTCCGAAATTAGATATGCATAACTTATCCATCCGTCCATCCAACCATCCATCCATCCATCCATCCATCCATCCATCCATCCATCCATCCATTCATACATACATATACACACATACGTGCATGCATGCATGCATACATACATACATACATAGATGCGTACATACATGCATACATATTTATATATGTGTGGGTACATAAGTTTGTATATTCAGAAGCACACACTATGCTGTTATTGATTCTGGTTTGTATCTTTTTTACATTTCTCTATCTGGATCCGTGCTTTGTCTATCCGGATTTCGTTGCACCACCTCATATGTTTCCCTAAGGGAAATCTTTCCTCTCTCAGGTATCTCGGATGTGTATCGTTAACGATGCTTCTATAAATTTCATTTCCTTTTATTTATTTATTTTTCTAGATAGAGATATTAAACCGATGTACACCCATTTCTACCTCCGGGCGGGCGTGGTCCATACTAGTCTCTCCTCTATCTTTCAACTTGGTGAAAGCGGGAGGCCCTACTGTGGACTAGCACTCTTCTGGTCGCGCCAAGGACTGGACATTTTGATTTCGTCTACTGCAACGCCAGGCATACCAATTGCTTTCTCTGTAAAGCTGACTGACCGAAACTTGTATGGAAGCACATCGTTCACATGCGAGTACGTGTGTGTATGGAGGTGGGTGGAACTTTGTATTTGCCTATATCCCCACAACGCTTGACCTGTGTGAATTTGTTCAATTACTTGTTATTTAGCAGCAAATGTAGCAGATAAGTATCAAACTTGAAAAATAAGGAATGGGGTCCTTTTTATTTTTTTCCGACTAAAACTATGAAGACTGTACCCCAACTACAGTCGCTGTTCAACGAGTGACATACGTAAAATGTAAAAAATAAAGACGTAGAATTTATTGAAAGTGACAAAATCACAACTAGAAGCGGCTTAAAGCATGGCAGCTCAGGACTTTGAAATTTAAATAAAACAGTAACGAAGTAGATGCTATATACATGTATATAGCCACAGGAGTGGTTGCGTGGTAAGTAACTTGCTTAGAAACCACATGGTTCCGGGTTCAGTCCCATTGCGTGGCACCTTGGGCAACTGTCTTCTACTATAGCCTCGGGCCGACCAAAGCCTTGTGAGTCGTTTTGGTAAACGGAAACTGAAAGAAGCCCGTTGTATATATCTGTATATATATATATATATGTGTGTGTGTGTGCGTGTGTATATGTTTGTATGTGTTTGCCCCACCCCCGTAAAATCGCTTGACAACCGATGCTGGTGTGTTTACGTCCCCGTAACTTAGCGGTTCGGCATATTAGACTCACAAAGAATAAGTCCTGGGGTTGATTTGCTCCACTAAAGGCGGTGCTCCAGCATTGACACACCCAAGTGACTGAAACAAGTAAAAGATTAGAAGAGTTAGTAGTTTTTTTTTGTTTCTTTTAATCTTTATTCATTCCAAATATTCTTTATATATTTAGTCATTGATACCATTTTCATGTTTCTTTTTTACTTAGTCGTTTAATACTGCACCACGTTTGACATGTAGACCTATTGTCGCGCTCTTTATGCCAACTCATTGTTCAATATTTCTTGAGCACTTTGCGGCATTATGACACACATTCACTTGGCTGGACTTACATTGCATATGTGTGTGGGGTATATATATATATATATATATATATATATATATATATATATATATATATAGATTCATATATTTATGTGTGTCTGTGTGTGGCGTGTTTGTTTGGTGCGTGAATGTTTCTGGTGCATGTATGTGTGTGTCTGTGTGTATGCGTGTGTTTGTACGGTGTGTTTCTTTGTTCGTATGTGTGAATTTTTATATAGATACGTGTATGTGAATACAGATGTACGCATTCGAACGGGTTTGAATGATTTATATCTGAGTATCCTGTATATGTATGAGACTAAGCTAATGATTCGCGCGTGTGCCTGTTTGTGCGTGTTTAGTGCAGTGTGACTGGCTACGTTATTCCACGAATATGTCTCCTTTAATATTTCTGAACGGACGTGTATTATTCAAAACTCGAACCATGAAATAACAATGAGTAAATGAAGACCGAGATGTCTGAGCTTGTGAGTATTTTGAAATGTGGTCCAATAATAAATGTGTGTGTGTTTGTGAGTGTGTGTATATGGTTTTCTGAGTGTGAGTGTAAGAGTGTGAATGAGTCCGTTCACATATATAAAGACGAATACGCACAAACAAACACTACCTCCACGTCCTCCTCATATATATGTGTGTATGTGTGTGTGAGTGTGTGCGTGTGTGTGCGTATCTCTCTCGCCCTATATATATAATGTGCGTGTGCGTGTATGTGTATGTATATATGCGTGTGCGTATATATATATATATATATATATATGAATATATGCATATATGTATATGTGTGTATGTATAGATGTGTGTGTGTGTCTATGTATATATATGTATGTATGTGTGTATCTGTGTGTGTTTGTGCGTGAATGCATATGGTGGTGCATCTGCGTCTTTATTTGAATATATACATGTTCGTACGTGGGACTATATATGAGTGAGTGAGTGTACATATATTTGTGTGTGTGTATATATGTATGAATAGATTCGTTTATACATATATATGTATATATTCATGTGCATGCGTGCGTATGTGTCAGTGTGTGAATGTGTGTGTGTGTGTGTGTGTATATATATATATATATATATATATATATATATATATATATAT
>NC_068987.1:106899744-106900448 GCF_001194135.2 Octopus bimaculoides
ATATATGCATACACTGACATAGGAGTGAGAGAAAGGGAGACACTTATATTTTTGTATATGTATTTTGTATGTTTGCGTGTGAGTGTGTGTGTGTGTGTGTGTGTGTGTGTGTGTGTGTAGTTTTGTCCCCATTATATGTCATATATGATATCGCATAATTATGATTTGTGTGTCTTAATAGTTCACATAGATACACACTCTTACACACACGCACATATGCAGTCACACATACACAATCACTCAAACGTGGGCAAACACTTTGATATATAAGTACAAAGCGTCATCACGTGTGTGTTAATTTCCAATAATAAGTTTTTGCCTCGTTATCTGCCAAGATTCTGTATATGCAAATAGAAAATTGTGTATATGCTTATATTTGAAATCCCTTTTACAAATCTATATTCACCCCGCCCCCACAAACAAACACACACACACACTTACATATGTCATTTATATTGTGTCATTGAACTGTGACAATGCCGGAGCACCACTCTGAAAGGTGTCGGTCTCACGAAGAAATTCACCCAGTACTTATGTCTCCCTAGTTACAATCTAGTACATATTCTATTCGTTTCTTAGGTCGAACCGCTAGATTACGGGAATGTTAACAAACCAATTCCGATTGTCGAGCGATAGTAAGGGTCCCCGCTCAAAGATATACATACATACAAACATACATACATACATATATATATATATATATA
>NC_068987.1:106900828-106903135 GCF_001194135.2 Octopus bimaculoides
GTGTGTGTATGTATACTGCTACTTTTACGAATGCTTTTTTCCGTAATCGTCTGCCATTTTATCACTCTCTCTCTTTCTCCCTCAACCTGTACTTATTTCTATCTATCTATCTATCTATCTATCTATCTATCTATCTATCTATCTATCTAGCTAGCTAGCTAGTTAGGGAGTTAGCTATCTGTATGCATGTATGTATGTATGTATGTGTGTGTGTGTGTGTGTGTGTGTGTGTGTGTCTGTGTGTGCTGCGTTTGTGTGTGTATGTGTCTGTGCTTGTGGGTGCGTATTTATAAGTGTGCACGCTTTTGTACGTTTAAGTACTGCGTATTTAAATAGGCGGGCTTTCTGTTCCACTCACTTCCCGTGCATGATATTTTCGAATAACGAAATAAACTTTTAATGCTGGCCATCCTGATTATATCAATAATGATTTCGCCGACGATTATTATAACGATGAATGTGACGACGATGTGGTATATAATTTTGATCACAACGTTATTTATGTTCACGACATTGATGATCATAACGACAATGATTATAATTATTGTGACGATGTTAATGATAATAATATTTCCATGATGTTTATGATAAGGAGAACGTTGACGATTAACGATTATGAGACTCTGATGATGTTCTTGATAACATGAAAGCAAAACAATAAATATAATTTTAAATCCAAATAATGATAACAATAATAATAATAATAATAATAATAATAATAATAATAATAAGAAGAAGAAGAAGAAGAAGAAGAACAACAACGATGCTGATGATAAAGAACAAGGATGCACCCATTTAGAAAATATTCAACAAAAAATTCTATTATAATTAAGCTATTGTTTATTATTGTCTGTAATATCATATATAAAATAGAAAGCGAAGAAATAATTGGTTAGACGTCATCTGTTGGTGCAATGTAACATTGATGTTGAACATGATTTTCCATCATTACAGCGTTGCTATTTTATTTTATTGTGCTGAATATGTTCTTGTGGTTGATGCTGTCTTTTTTTTTTTTTTTGCTGCTGTTGCATCTACTGTGGCTGTTGTTGATGTTTTAGTAATTGCAGTTGCTGCCTAGCGCCAAGTGGTTCCCCGACCAGAGCTTTGATCAAGGATGTTTAATATACAAGCATATGCATTTTTTTTCGTTTTTTAAGATTATTATTTCGCGCTTTGAATGGACTTTGGATGCCTAATTTTAGCCAGCTTAGTTACTATTCAGAGGTGCCACCATAAGTGAGCCAATTGGTAACACTGAGGCACAAGATATATACAGTGATGCCTCCATATGTGAGTTATTTTTTTCCAAGAGAGCACTCGTAAAGCGAAAGCTCGTTAAGCAGAGCAATAATTTCCCGTAGCAGCGATGTTATAAATCGTAATTCGTCCTAGAAAATATTTTACCTATAAAATTTATAATATTAGTAAATAAAGAGCAACAAAACAGCAGTGGAATGTAAAGAATATTTTATGTAAGTAAAAAAGAACATCAAGATCATTTATAATAAAAGATAATATTATTGTAGTCGTTTTCGTTTTCTGCATCACTTCCAATCACACTAGACTCGCGCACACCAACAATTGTAGATGCAATCACCGATTCACGATCACTCGTAGACGGACTTGTAGATATATTTAAAAAAAAACAAGTCTAGAGTTGTTTGCTTAAAAGAAGCTTTTATCAGCTCTATAAGTTACCCGGTAACACGCAGAAGCATTTCTTATGCTAGTAGAAACTTTTGAACTTAATTCAAAACTTGGATCTTATGCTTGAAAAATTTCAGTTCCCTATACACAAGCGAGCTGAAAAATAAAACTCGTCATTCCGGAGTCCCGTAGAGCGGGTCCTCGTAGAGTGATGTACTACTTATTATATATATATATGTATATATATATTTTAAAAATAACGTCGACCACTAACGTGGACAATTAATGCGCTACAAATAGATCACATTTTGTGTCTATTAAGACCTAAAAAGTTCTCAACATGAAATATAGCAGCATACCAAAAACGTGAGCGGGCAAGACATTTAAAATCACCTAAAAAAATGATTATTAAACAGGAACCAGGTTTCGGATTTAACAAATTCTTACCATTTGTCTATTCCTCATCAGCCTGATTTGTAATGTAGCAGCAATTTTCAGAATCGTATACATAGTTGCCCACCGCCATGTGTGCGCGTGCATACGGTTCTGCTAATTACAGCTTAATGGTAAAGTTCAATGTGCTGGCCCCCTGATAATTAATCGATATTAATTAATATATTAATATATGACTAATTACCAGATCTTATAATAATATGT
>NC_068987.1:106903822-106906288 GCF_001194135.2 Octopus bimaculoides
ATATACATATATATATATTTATATACTGTCATAGGACACTAAAATTCGGCAGAGTTATATAATGTGCTTTGCATTTTCATACAATCTTTTGCACGTTCTCTCTCTCTATATATTTTTAAAACACTCGAGATGATTGGCTATGCGATTATTAACTTTATTTTCAGTGGAGCCGATATAAGAGTTTTTTTTTTTTTTTTACCTATGTCTATAACATTGCATTGATCGACCACATTTTTTCTTTTAGACGTATTCTTAAATTTACAATCAGTTTTGACTCTGAAGTAACAATTTTCCAAAATGGTATTATGTGTATCTGTTAAAAGAATTGGTATTACTAGGCTTATTATGATTCCATCATTGGGAGCTATGTGTGCATTATTATTAGACCTAGTAGAGTTTGGATGCTATAGTTTATGTTTAGTGGAATTAGTAAAATTATTGTTATGGATATTTCTATTTGTGCAGAATCCATTTAATTTCCCGTTGTTAATTGATGATATAATTGTAAATATGTTAGGAATTAGGTTAAAACCAATTTGACAGTTTTGTGATTTATAATTTCATTATATCTATTATTGATGTTAAAATATTTAAGAAAGGCTTTAAATATAGGTTTAACAATGTTATTTTTAATGTGCATTCCGTGTGGAGTAATTAACCAAATTTTATTACATTTATCATAGTGAATGTTGATTATAGGAATTTAGTAATCCCTTTTAGATTTGCTAGAGTTAGTTAAATGATGAGCATTTGGTTTAATATTATTACTTAGAGCATGATATTGAATAGCAGTGATACTGGCACTGGAGGGAATTAATTGGTTATTCATATCAATATGTTCATAAATTATGCTTTTATCATTGTGGAGATCATTATAATTGTTAATTGATTATTTTTCATTTATCTTGGGTTTATGCTATAATTTTATATTGGTTTTTCTAATATTATGTTTGCTATTATTAGGTTGCTTTGAAACAATTTGAGGTTTGTTATTATCAATTCCTCATTTATATGTAGCTCGATAATTTGCTTATATGCTTATTTTTATTTATATTATTAGTTATGATGGGATTATAAAATTTTCCAGTTTTATTTTTTGGCTTGTAATTTGTTATGTTGCATTTATTGATGTTGTTATTAGGTTGATGGTATATTATTTTATCCTTATACCCAGCGTTTGCAAGAGCTATGTTATAGTATTCCACATGCCTATTAAATAATTGCTCATTAGAAGATAAATTAGTTTAGTCCCTTACCAATGCTGGAGGATAATACATTTCTAATTGATCTCAGATGGTTAGTTTGGAAGTTGATATAGTTTAAATTAGAATTAGATTTTAGGAAAGGTTCATGTAATCCGGTTGTTAAATTAAAATTAACGTCTAAGAAGTTAATTGAAGAATTATCTCTCTCAATAGAGATAGAAAGACCATGCTTTTGAAAAACTTGTAAAATCTTTTCTTCAGTAATTCTAATTTTCTATTGGATGCATTTTTTACGATGAAAAGTGCATTGTCTCTATACCAGCCACCGCCAAGTACCGGATATTCATCATGCAGGTCTGTCACTTGGGTGGAGTATGCGGTGCCCATTGTGATATCAATGCAATTGGGGCACACTGATGGAAAATGAACATAACTATATTCCATTTGTTACCACTCACAATCCCAAGACCCACAATATTCTACAAACAGCCAAACACCTTCTACCAATTTTACACCAGTCCCCATGTCCCTGACAAACAATCAAAGAACAATAAATAATCAACAGCCGAAAGCAACCACCAAACCTTAAGAACTTCTAACCAAAGCAAGTTTCACAGCAGAGGAAGAAACGATGCAATTTACCAAATGTGTAGATCCCTGATTTGGGATATGTGATTCAATAGAACAGGGACCAGCAAAAAAATTCAAGAATGGAAAAGAATTAAAGGCGAATGCAAATATGAACTGCAAAAGCAAACACCTGCTATATTGTATCGCATGCCCACGATGCAACGAACATTATATTGGAGTAACAAAAACGGAAGCAACCAACCGTGTAACTGTTTATAGGCATAAAAAAACAACCCACACTTAGATGCATACCGTGTAGCGATCATTTGGACACCAGTGCTCAATGAAAATTTACAATTTTTCCATCTTCATAAAATAAATGAAGACAACGAGATTCTTCCGGAAGGCAAAAGAAGAATATTTCATAAGATTTCTAAGTCCGACGCTAAACCGGAAATAGTCAGCAACAATTTTACTGTAAACAACTTGCCCTATATATAATCACACGTGTTTGAAAACGTGAAGAACTGAAAGCGCTTGTACATTTATAAAAGCAAAGCCTACACACATTTTGGGAAATCGCTTCCCAAAGATTGGTGTTTTCCGACTTTCTAAAAAGGTTCTTTTCTCAGTCTTAACACTTTGAGGAAAAATCCTCTCTCCAAATGTGCATTTATATATATATATATAT
>NC_068987.1:106906449-106908011 GCF_001194135.2 Octopus bimaculoides
AAAAAAAACGTCTACTGGGTCACTCTCAGTTAGGTATTAAAATAAGTTATTAAACAGTTAATATATAAATCCAATAATATTAATCGAATAATAATAATAATGATAATAATAATAATAATAATAATAATAATAATAATAATAATAATAATAAAAATAATAATAATAATAATAATAATAATAATAATAATACTAATAATAATAATAATAATAATAATAATAAGGATTAGTAACCGTTGCAGTTGAAGCCCTACCAGAATACCGGTGCAGTTTCTTAAGCGTCTTTACTTAATATCCTTCGATTTAATTGTCTACGGATTTTCGTTTGTCAACTCTGCCTGTATGATGTAGAGATGTCCCGGTAAGTTAGAGACAAAAAATCTCCAATTCACGTTTTGATTTCATAATCACACTTCTTCCATTATTTTAAAATACCCTGTTGTTTAAATGTTTATTATTCATTTATACTGGGCAAATGTGAATTTCTGCATTGCAAGTAACTCAAATTTTGTTCCTGTCTTGAATTTATTACACTACCTTTGTATGTAGAAATCTGGTAAAATTCTCCTAAACACAAGTCACATTTTTTACTTCCAGGTCTGTATGATTTTGCAGTACAAGTTAATTCCTAATTGATAGTATATACTTTGTTTCTGTATTTAATAGACCAGATTAATTTTCTAAGACTTCTTTGGAATTTTTAATTTTTATCGCTAAATGAACTCAAATGATTTGCCATTCTCCTCTTGAAAATTCATGTTGTCGCGCCGATGTAAAATTATTCATTACTCTCTGATGTAACTTTACATCTATATATTACATTTTTAGTCTTACATTTATTTTTCACAGGATTCCCGTTTTAAACAACTGCAAAGCTAATTTCATATAGTTCTCTCAGATTTAGTTTTAACTTCATCATTCATTTTAGAATTCCAACAAGTTTTAGAAAATTAATCTGGTCTATTACAGACAGAAAGAAAGACTATATTGTCAATTGAGAAAAAATTTGTATAGCAAAGCCATACAGGCCTGGAACTAAAAAATGTGACTTATGTTTAGAAGAATTTTACTAGATTTTTACATCCAAGTGCAATGTAATAAATTCTAGACAGGAATAATTATTGATATGTTTATTCATGCTGAAATTCACATGTAAATGAATAATAAACATTTAAACAAAAAAATTGCTTCAAATCGGGGACTATAAGTGATGACACAGACAAAATTGAGTTGGACATTGTTCGCCTCTGACTTAAGCGATAACTCTACATCATACAACGCAGAGTAGATAAACGAAAAAATTTAAACAGTTAAATCAAAGGATATTAACTAGAGTCCCTGCAGAAATTACGCTGGCATTGTAGTAAGGTTGTAGTACTGTTACTAATCGGTGCAGTGTGAAACATATGTAGGTCCATGCAAAGAAGAATATATATTAAAACAATTAAAGGTAATGCAATGCAACTTTCAAATAATGCTTATTACTCTTATTAGTGATATACATACATACATACATACATACATTCATACATACATACATACATACATATATATATATATATATA
>NC_068987.1:106908579-106909598 GCF_001194135.2 Octopus bimaculoides
CATTATTATAGCTCTATTGCCTCAAATTTTTAGTCGCCTTTATTATTCACAAGCTGTTTTTCCCGGTTTCATTCGGGCAGTGCGGTGGATTTGGTTAAAGGCTATTTCCTATGTATATTTTGAATAATAAAAAGAAATAAAAGAAAAAAAAAATTCCAAAAACCAAAAAATGTAAGAACAACTCAAAAACAATACGATGCTAAGGATTTTGCGGGTCAATATTGTAAAACTAACTTCACGTGTGTACCCATAGCCCCACGTAGTCACGGAACCTTATTTGTGGTATAACCTCGCCTTAAAAGAAAAATATATGGTAGTGCTGTTGTATTGGCGACACAAGAATGTTAATCGAAACTGTTCAAGATCAATCATAGGTTGCACGTTCATGTACACTGATTAGAATTTCTGTGCCTCTGATTAAAATTTTCGAAAAACAAACCCAGCCACATTACTTGGAAAAAAATAATCTTTATTGTGCTGGTTTTTCGTAAAATTTCGCGCATGGGAAAGGCAACAAATCGCCCCTCCCCACTTTGAATGGGATATTCCTATCTTAAAAAGTAATAATCGATTATCTCGGTAACCATGGAAGTTGGAGGGCAATGAAAATCTCCTGAACATGAGCGGACCATGCTGCCGCTCTGTGCTGAATTTAACGCGATTCCACTGCACCGTTCTCGAGTGAATCTGCCGAAACTCAATCATTCAATCAATCAAGCAATCAAGAACACTGCAATTTATAGTATCGATTATTTTATTCCATATGTTTTTCTCCAATCATCTTCACTCGTATTACTCTTTTAGGTTCTATCACCTTTTATTCGCGTATATCTTATACTCTTGTGTTTTACCATTGGGTGCCCTATTCTTTTAATATATATTTAAATTCGATTTTTCATAATTTGAGAATGATATAAAGTTGTTTTGACCGATTAGAGCGTTTATTCATTATACCTTTCAATTTACACATACATATACATACACACACACACATATATATACAGAAATAAACATACCTG
>NC_068987.1:106909627-106912285 GCF_001194135.2 Octopus bimaculoides
TATATATATATATATATATATACATATATATATATATATATATACATATATTTACATACACACACACATATACAAACACATATATATATATATAAACACGCATATATATACATACATAAAAATGTGTGTGTGTATACTTATTTATAAAATAAAGCACACTATTGAATCAAAATACGAGGTGACAGAGTGTACCAGAGATACAAATATGTAATACTAAGTTAGAACGAGCGGATACGTGTGTAAAAAGCTGGGCCTTTGGCTGACACCTCTACTGAGATGTTTCTGCATGGATCATCTTCATGTTTCACTCACAAATCGTGGGTCGAGTAGTGATTACGGTAATAACATATTGCCCGCTCACGTTGCAATATTGTCGAATCCGTGATCTCATGTCTGTGAAATTAATTTCCTAACAATTCATTCATTACTACGTCCATGTGTGTGTAAGAGTGCGTATGTGTGTGTATGTGTATGTATGTGTATGTGTGTGTAAGTATTTATGTAATAAAGTTGATTTATATATATAAAACTGCATGTAACTGTTCCTTTATTTTATAGCAAAGAAGGACATTATTTCCTCACTGCTAAATATATTATTAAACCAATTATCAAAGTAATTCATTTTTATAGCCCTAAGCGCTGTTATGACCCATTTTCGCCCAGTATAGAAGTTAAATACACTTTTATTGCATCGTATCTTATGATATATTCATGACATAAATTCCTATATTGCAGTATAAGCTTTCATTTTACTCATAGTGTTAGATTCTTAATGTATGCTTACTGCTAATTTTGTACAAACACCCAACGAAAACATCGAAGTAAAATTAACTGTTGCAATGAAATGCAAAATGCTTTGGGAATTTCGAGTCGATTTTCGCACTTAAATGTCACAAGTTTTCCAAACAATTTAAATCTAGAGATTGAGCTGATTAATCGATGGCATTCAATTTTATTACATTCATGCAATCTGATGCCAAAACTATAAAATAGAATGGAATATTATCCTGTGCACATTGTTAACTTAATGGAATAGTATACTATACAAAGTGTTAATTTAATGGAATATTTTCATTATCAAATAGCTCAAAATGAGTTTCATGTTTCTTGGCCTGAATCTGCCTGTTTATATTGACGATGACTAGAACATGATACCAATCCTTATACCTGAGGACACAAGTAAGAACATGACTGAAATTCCACAGTTTACTAAATGTATTGAACATCTTCATTAAAATGGTTGTATATTCTGAAATAGACACAGTTTGTATATGTTAAATTTTCTTCATTCGGAAAAATGAACAATTACGGAAATTTTCGCGCGTCGAAGTATTTAATAAGCGCTGCAGTCGAATGTGACAATGCAGAAATAATTTGAGCGGATAAGTCTGTTAATACTACGTTTGCGTTCAAGTTGATGTAAACGACAATGTACAAAACTGATAGATTTGGCGAAGTTATGAGACGTGTTCAGTTTGGATCAATCTAAACATCAGATTTTATCCTGTCGTTTCGCAATGATATGATTTGTTGTTGGATACCGATAAATCGTATCCATGCAAATGCCTATTTTTCGACTAATTTTAAGTTTTGCCAGCGAGTTGCTTGATTTATCCATCTCGAAAAGCATCAGGTATGAATTCAAAACGAGGAGCAGCATTGAAATTCATTACTGATGACACGGAAAGAAAAATATTACGTTTCTCAACTCAATAACTACAGCTAGTTTGGGCTGACATGAGTTGATTTTTTTTTCGTCATTATTTTCCCTCAAGTACTAGTAAAAGTGAAAACGTGTAAAAGAAAGATATGAATAAAATGAGTGTGTTGCTATAAGACCATTGTTACAGAGCAGATATGAAGAAGTCAGCTTTACCCAATATATAGATGCATTTCACTGTATGTTCTAAGAAATTATCCAGCATATAATCCAGAAGTCTGTAAAAGTTTTATCTCTTGGATAATTTCCGTCATACTGCACAAAGCGGTAGGTAAATATTTTTGTTTGTATTTGATAATTTTCGAAACAGTAGCTATGAACAGTTTAAAGTAGTAAAATTAGTTTCAGATTTCAATAAACATGTCTTCTATAGAACGCGTACTCTTAATGTAGTTCTCAGGGAAAATCATCGTGAAATGCCAGCCCTTTGAATTACAGGTACAACTCATTTTCGTCCGATGACTTTTGCCAGAGGAATTAAGATAAATAAGAATATTTCTATGGTTGATCCGTAACTTTACAAGTAATAAACTTTGTATAGCAATCCCACAATGGCTTAGTCTTCCGAATCTTCGAAGGCACTCTCAACGACATTGATGGCTAAGAATGATAAATATGTGCTGTACAACAGTATGGAATAAATAAACGTTTGCTTTTTTTTTTCAGAACTGAACATAAAAAGCAAACATTAATATATACATAGTGATAGCCGTGGGGAATCCGATGATGGAGGTATGTTGGATTCTTGATATGGGCGTTATTGTATGTACAGAATAGTTTCATAAGACATCTATTTGATATACATACATGACCACAGCATTCAGCTAAAACTGATTAAAAAAAACAAAAGAAAAATATATATGTACATAGATGCATTCAATCATACATACATACATACATACATACATACATACATACATATATATATATATATATAT
>NC_068987.1:106912992-106913631 GCF_001194135.2 Octopus bimaculoides
TGTGTGTGTGTGTGTGTGTGTGTGTGTGTGTGTCTGTGTGTGTGTGTGTGTGTGTGTGTTACAATACCAGAAAGATGCAACTTTACCCTCCTGACCAGTCACTTATAGAGCTAAATTCAGAAGGAATATCATACATAATTCAATGAAAACTTGTAGAACAAGCCGATGTAAGCTTTGGTTGGCACAGAGAGCAAAAATCCTAGAAAAAAATCGCTCGATCCGGACGTTTTTGAAACTCCAGGAAAGTAGTGTTTAGTCAATGCCCGCATCTAATATATGTCCTACAACACACTTGTGAATTCGCCATTACTTCAATTGGCCTGGTGCCGATACTTCGAATATCACCTCAAGTGCACGGACAAATATTTTTTTTTATTTACAAAACTACCTGACCGTAGCGCATTTCTGCCTCCACTTGTAGAGATGTCATGCTCCACCAGCCATTTGAGGGCTATCGAGTGTTTTATATGAGCGAAACCAATTGTCACTTTATGGGCGGTTATAAACTGATTCGTTCTATATATATAAATAAATAAATATATATATATATATACATATATATGTACATATGTGTATATATATTTGTATATATATATAGATATGTATATATTGTATGTATATATATATATATATATATAT
>NC_068987.1:106913814-106921640 GCF_001194135.2 Octopus bimaculoides
ATATTGAACACTCAATATTTCATCTACATTCAATACTTTATTTCATGGTTCCATCCATTTTTATTTTATTTTATTTTATATTATATATTGTATATTATATTATATATTGTATATTCCATATTCTATACCCCACATTGGTTCTGCAGGAATATAAATAAAACATAAAAAACAGACAGTGTTGGAACTCTTTTAAACAAAATAATATATTCCTCTATACACAATCATGCAAAAAAAAACCCTTTTTGTATTTATTTTTACTCGCACATATATATATATATATATATATATATATATATATATATGTGTGTGTGTATGTATGTGTGTGTGTGTGTGTGTGTGTATGTATGTATGTATGCATGTATATATTTATTTCTCTATTTATCTTTCTTTCTATATTATATATATATGGATACATGCATACATACATGTGTGTATGTATATATTTGTTTATGTATGCATGTATGTGTATACACACATACACACATGCATGCAAGTGTATGCGTGTGAATGTGTGTGTGTGTGTATGTGTTTTTGTATATATTAATTTTCTGTTACTGTAAGAATTGAGAAACCTTGCATGTAATAGCTATTAACATCATACTTATGACTGGAAGATTCTTCTCGTATCAATGTCTTACCACAGAACTGTATATCTAGAGATTTTCGCCTCATATGTACGTAATAGATATAAACCATATCTTCATTACCGGTACTGTAGTGTTTTGTCTCAATTCTATATCGTACTGCAGAATATATCAAGAGATTTTAGCCTACAGTGTATACAATAGAGAGATATGAAAGCCTGTAATAAACAAACATAAATGCTTTCTCTATTGTTGATGCGTTAGAAGTGCATTGTGTGAATGCGATATTTTACAACGGAATATATCTTCAGATTTTACGCAACATAATACGTATAAACATATATCAATATGTTATATTCACATGCAATATTTTCTTTAACTGAAAAATGGGATAAGCCGGATTATTTCAATTCTGTGTTGAGATTTCGTCAGCGACAAAGTATCTCGTTTAGATGTTTACAGAAACACTGCTCATAAACCATCTTTTAGTATTGACTCAACTAAATATAATGCAAAGTTAACAACTAGTTGTGTTAGCGAATTTATGTTGCAAATTCTGCTAGTTCGTCAATCAAAGCATTGTTGCGTTAACATTGTTTCTTTCAGGTTCTTTCATTCTGCTATAAAATATATGCTAAGACAGTAGAGTGTGATTTGAGGGAGAATTGGTTACTCTTTCTTACAGCTTGATCAATCATGTCGCTCCTTCACTGGCTTGTTTACATAGGATATTGTGTATTTAGCTGCGGGAAATAAGTTGTAACAGATGCATCCAGTAGTTTTACTGTTTGGCTGCATATAGTTTTCTTTGTATAACAGGCTTGTTATTCTAGCGAAGTAAACAAGTAAGCACTGACACAATATGACGAGTACGGTAAATTTAATAAATCTAGACCAGAAGCGTAACGATGGGAGTCAGCGAAAATCGAACAATGCTTAACTGAACCGAACTGAACCGAACAAAGGCCAGAATGTTAACACGTTGCTTATTCTGTTTATATTCAGTTTTGTAGTTGGAAGGTTTGGGGTAAGTCAGGGCTGAAAATACAATGAAGAATTCATAATATAGTCGTTTGTTATTAAGTCAATGCTTTTCTTCTATTTTTAAGGTGTTTTTATTCACTAAATGACTCGGTATTATTAATAAAGGAAAACATGTTCGGTGTTTTGGTTCCCTGTAGGGAGAATCAACAACAAAAAAGAAGAAAATAATTAAAAATAAATGTTCACTTATCTCTCAACTATGTATCATATAGTACATCGAATTTTGTCTATGTATGACAATTACACTGACGACCTATTGTTATGTGGGAACTATTTTAGTGATCCAATTTCTGAACAAAAAGCATGAATTTAAATTAGACATATAGGATGGAGAAAAGAAATCATGAATTTAAATTAGACATATAGGATGGAGAAAAGAAATCATGAATTGTACTCTAAAAAGATAAGTCAGACAATTCTGAAATCCGAATGAATTAAATGTTTAAAGGGATTTATGCAAGGAAGATTAATTTGATATTTCTTAAATGTAGGGACATGTTTCCTTCTCATGCAAATTACCATCTCACTAAAAAAAAAAGATTTTTGTAGGACCATCCTCTCAATCCACGCGTGCGTGCACAGTGAGAGTTTTGAGAATCATATGTGTTAGTGCCATAAACATTCATTCATTTTGATTAGAGATGATATTAATATATATTTTCGTTGGATTATCTTTCACATTACATCGTTATATCTTAAGCTATTAAGAAATTATGCTTAATGAAATTTCGTTTATTAGGTAATCATTTTCTAATTGATTGTTAATTTCGGATAGTATGTATGAGGTAGCGGATTTGGCAAAAGTAGAAATAGCAGATATAAGCGATATTAATGCTATATTCATTTAATATTTTAGCATTATTATTGTGCAGGTTGAGATTTATTTCTAGAATAATTTGAGGAGAGGATACTTCCTTATAAGATAATTTCACCATCTTGTATTGTTTTTTTTATTTTTTTGTACCTTCTTTTGAGTCGGTTTCACGTTGTGTATTCGATATACTTAATTTTACCAATAATATCACTTCTGAAACGTAGGGTTTAGAAGAATCGTTGATAAATTCCTTATTAGTGGGCAGATTAAAGAATCTGCGGAAACTATTCTTTAGTAGGTTGTTCATAACATTTGTTTATATATGTTTAAAGTTCCATTATGATTATTATACTGATAATAATAAGGGTTCGTTAAGGCGAAATTAACATCTTAGAAATGAACTGTGTTAAAATCGGTTTCCAATTTTTGCAGGTCAGTAATTCCGGGTGAGGAGTAGTCGGTTATATCGAGCCCTGTGCATAAATGGTGTTTATTTTATCGATTCTGATAGGATGAAAAGCAATGTCGGCCTAGGTGGAATTTGAATTCAAAAAGTAAATACGGACGAAATACCGCTAACCATTTTGCCCACCATGCTAGCAATCCCACTAGCCATCCTGATAGACCACAACCTTAGAACTGAGTTAATACTACCCTCTAAAACAGTCTAAACTACTAACTAATACGAAGTGTGAAGACTATAAATAAATTTCATTTCACAATTGATTAAATCTGCTTATTAGAGCTTACAATTACGGAGGAATAAGCCTCGTTCAAGAGGTGTGAATACAACATGATAGAGTAAAACCAGGTTGTTAAGCATTTCATTTGATTCGTTCTCAACTATGTTCACATCAAAACAGAATATTGGAATGTTTGCTTTTCAAACCGAATATAATTGATGTAAAGCACTGTGGATAATATCCATTTCCGAATCTATGATATCAGCAATTAATGTGGATAATATCGATTTCTGAATCTACGATATTAGCAATTAATTTGTTAAAATTATTGAGCCCCCACTGAGTATAGGTTTAGTAATAGCGGTTTAGCTGTTTTAGATCTAATCTACAGGGCAATAATTTCGCTTTTAACGCTTGTGATGTTATTATATAACAAGAGGAACATTATTCCAAAACTGTTACTTTTAAAGAAATTTTAAATATCAGGACCTAGTCAATGAAGCCTTTGTCCAGGCTGATATGCAACCCCATTCAACAGTGATGTCGGCAGCCGTTCCTTTCCTTTTGAATAATTGCACTATTTCCTACAGAAGATACACCGAACCGCAAAAGAAACGTGATTTTTTCAAATGTCATTTTTATATGGTAAATTCTGAAAATTTATTTCGGAGATGTAAGTGTATTCCAAGACATGCTGGTTTATGGCTGAGACCCAACTTGCAGG
This sequence comes from Octopus bimaculoides, assembly GCF_001194135.2. Lineage (NCBI taxonomy): Eukaryota > Metazoa > Mollusca > Cephalopoda > Octopoda > Octopodidae > Octopus > Octopus bimaculoides. The sequence continues at coordinate 106,917,664 of NC_068987.1, forward strand.
TAACCTCTCAACTTTAGCTGAAACGAGACGCAGCTGTGCTCAATGCCATGGGTGGCAGTAGCAAACAATTGTCAGGAAAACCGAAATGGAGGTGCATCTCCTGGAGGTTATGTGTATAAAAATCAACTTCAACCGCGTTCCAAAAATTCGTAATTTGGAGGCATTAGGTATGACCCGATTGTCTGCAGCGCAGAGAGAACACGTTATCGGCCAATTGCAAGGGGAGTAGCGTGCGTTGGCTGTTGCGTAAGTTCACAATGTCCATGTCAGCACCATCTATCGCCTGTAAGAGCGATACAAGACCAACAGCACTGTAGTTCGTGCCCAGAGAGGGCGCCCCCAGGTGACCACGCCCTGATAGGATCGCTTCATCCACCTGCAACACCTCCGTGATCGCTTCAAACCGGCCAGACTGACAGATTGCAACACCATTGGCGCAGGGCAGCGACCCATCAGCGAGGATAAGGTGTGACGTCGACTGGCTGCCAACGACCTGCGTTGTCGTCGTCCCCCTTGTGGGCCTGTCCTCACCATCCACACCATCAGGCACGACTACAGTGGGCTACTGAGCACCGACACTGGCAGCATCAACATTGGAGGTCGATAGACTTCGCTGACGAGAGCCTGTACTGCGTTTCCACCTCGGATGGGAGAGTGAGGGCGTGGCGTAAGAGGAGTGAAAGCTGCAGAAACGCTTGTGTCACCATAGCCAAGTATCCGAGCAGGACAATGTTCCCCCCCACCAAACACCAGACTTCCTGTATTAGCACAACGTCAGAGTCATGCCGTGACCGGCTCCCATCCCGGATTTGAACCCAATTGAACCTGTGGGATGAAATCCAGAGACGGCTTAACCAAGTGGTCCCAAGGCCAACACCTGGTGTGGAACTTGAGGCTGCTATCCTTAGGATGTGGGCGCAGGTACCAATGGCTTTTGTGAACCACCTCATGAACTCCATGTACCGACACTATATGGCTGTTTTGAACACCTACTGAGGACATACACGGTATTGGACATGTCACGCCCTACAATCACGATGTGCTGGATCTGCGCACTACCAGAAAGCATGAGGACGGCCCGTAGACAGTGGTTAAAGCGCATCCAAGAAATTGACTATTTTTTATCGGATTTATCGCTGACATAATGAAATCAAAACATATTTCACAGTCTCATACGTCTCGCGTTTCTTATGTGGTTCAGTGTAGTTCTGGAAACCAGGCAATTGATGAGAGTCATCGAGAAATACGCACGGCAGGTGAAACTTGCTCAGGAAACTTGATAACAGGCTGCAAGTGGAACCCTTACGTAAGTGAAGACTATCTCAATTCTCGCTATCTCACTCAGGTGAAGCGTACAGGCGAAAAAGCAAAACGTTTGCGACCCTGGTATACATGCTGACGATATGCAAGGGTTTCTATCATTACAATAGATTTAGAAAAACTTGCAAAAGCTCTCAGTAGCTACTGCAGTTTTCGCTTTGAGACAAAGCATTTCTGTTGTTTATTTCACTAATATAACTATATACAGACTTCCGAACACAGTGGCTTCTTAATAAAGATAAATCATATTTTTCAAATGATGGATGCAGGTTGTTTATTTTTGAACGTTTAAAAAAATTAATTGTTCCTCTATTTCAACCAAAAAATGATCGCAACTTATGTTTTTTGCATTCGATGGTCAGATACATTTTTCGTCCACATGATGGAAGTAGGGGATATAGATATGCTTTTTCCTGGCAAATCTTTTTCTGAATTCAGCATTCTAGAATTTGCAGTTATATAGAGTTTCACTGTTATAATTGGGTCACCTTTGTGCCTGGAATTCATCTCTTTGATGAACTAACAAATCTACCCCCATCCCCAAAATGAGTAAAGAATGACAAAATATCAGTCCACTAAACTTATTGCATACACATCACAAAATTAGTTTCCATTATATGCTATCACAAGCTCATTGTAATGTTCGAAATAACAATTTATCCTGGATTTTCAAAATTTATATAATATTACATTATCAGTTCATTATTGTTCAAACACCGTCCGAGGTTGAGGCGCATATGTCTATGCGTATTTGTGCGAGCAGTTGTAGGTCTGTATGGCTGTGTGTACAGCCATACAGACATACACATTTGTGTGAGTGTGTGTAGGCAGAGTATGGCCGAGCAGTTAAGGAGCTGACTTCTCTGTTATCAAATTTTTTGTTCGAACCTATTATGTGACATCTTGGGCAAATTCCATCAACAATGGCATCAAATCGACGTAATAAGTGGGGGAATTTGAGAAAACGGAAGCCGTATATATAAGCTAGTAGGGAAGATTATACTTATGATTCAAAAGGCATTGTCTTTTCATGGGCTGAGTCACGCTAATTCTGGACGAGAATCACATTAAGTGTACACATGTGCATGGAATGCATATTCATTTACATAGTAATTAAGGAACAATATGCGGTTGATCAGTCAATTAAATTCTCATTGTCCGACGTTGAAGATTCTGCACCTTATATGTGTATGTATTTATACGTGCACGCGCATGTCTGTGCGTGTCTGTGTATTAGTCATTCAAAATTCTAGGCGTCGGGAAATTTACATTAAATCCAATTGGATGATGGAGTATCTGGTGTGTAAGTAACTGGAATGGAACACTGGTCAAATAGATCTTAGAGCTTAAAGAGTACAAATGTAACTGATATCAAGACACGGAAGTAAGCCAGCTTTCTGGAAAACCTCACAGTAAATCATCTGCTACAAAAGTCTACGACAATCGTTAGTTGTTACTAGTAATATATCAATGATTTCGCCTGTATGAAGTCACTGGTCTCTTAGATGTTGGCCTATTCCTCTCAGATTATATCCTGCTGTTTACAAACGAAAGTGACACAATGATATAAAACAATCTAATAGGTAATACACAGGTAACATTCGGGAGAATCTTGGTTGGAACGCATTTGGTTGAATATGTGTTATTTGAACGTTGACCATTGTCGAATCGCAATATCTGCTATTGGTGAGTAGATATACTGATTTCAAAATTTTCCACAGGGTCGCCGATTTCGAGGAAGGGGTAATTTCATTACATCGACCCCAGTGATCAACTGGTCCTTTTTATCGACTCTGAAAAGATGGAGGGTAAAGCCGATCATGGCGGAATTTGAACTCAGAAAGTAAAGCGAAAAATGCTGCTAAGCATTTCGTCCGATGTGCTAATGATTCTGCTATCCTACCGCCTTAATGGAGGTGTAAGTATTAAAATAATGTTTTAGGCTTCTATCATAATTACATTTTCAAAGGCGGGTGAGTGAGAAAAGCCGTTACCGCTTCGTGGAATATGTTTACCTGTATTTCACCAATTTAGTTTAAGTTCTGGATTCAAATACTACCGAAATGAACATTTCCTTTGAATATTTCAAGCTCGACCACTCCCCTACAAAACATACGTCCTTATGTTAAACGTGGAAGAAATTATAATTATATTCATAGATAATCGGTTAATAAAATCTACCACAGAGTTTATTTTAGTGATGAGAGAAGGCAAACGTGACCGAGACGAGGTTTAAACTCAAAGTTAAAGAATCATAAGTAAATACAGCAAATAATTTTTACTAGAACCCATAAAATACTGTTTCTCTACTCGTGAATAATAATGAAAATGATGTTTATGAGGGTGCAAAAGGAGATGGAATTTGTAGTTGAAGAAAATTAAAATGCTTAAGTTTTTCTTAATATATTTCAAATATTTTTAACACAATATGTCTGAAAGCCTGTTTGTGTGTATAGGTATCCATATATTTACATACGTGCACGTGCGTGTATCTATCTAAATAACTAACTATCTAACTATATATGTATATTCGTTAGTGTATAAGTATATTACATAAGGATATTTATATACATATACATACATGCATACATACATACATACATATATATATGTATATATATATATATATATATATATATATATATATATATATATAT
>NC_068987.1:106921817-106922765 GCF_001194135.2 Octopus bimaculoides
CACTTACATTTGGAAGTGTGTGTGCGTGTGGATGGGATTTTATTAAGAATTAAAAGGAAAATAATATTAACCAAATACGACAATTTCTGAACAAAAGAAAGGAATTATGTAAAAGTAAACCAACACAAGTTACTTAAAAATAGAGGAAAATTTTTTTGTTAAAAAAGAAAAAAAAAATCAAATCTATTTAGAATAGAGGAAAGCAAAAGCAGAAAAAATTCCCTTGAGGACTCAGAGCGCAGAGTGAAACAAGAGAACAAAGGGAGAAAAAGAGTGAGAGGAGGAAATATGAGAAATGTGAAAGAATGTTTATTAAAAAATATATACACTAACAAAGCGCAAAATCATAAATGACAAATTAAAAGGAATATGAGAGAAATAGGGAAAAACAGTGTAATATAGAATGATTTAGTTTTGGTAACAGAGGAATATATAAAAACATAAGAAAATTAAGAAAGAAAGACGTTTCAAGAAAGCTATATTTTTTTCTGGTTATTTATTAATTTATTTATTGTTAAATATATTTATATAATGAAACAATGTTTTGAGGTATTTAAAATATTTGCCGCCTCGTATTTATTTCTGTTTGGGTTGTTGTTTATTTACATAGGTAAGGAGCTGGTGTGTGTGAGAATGAAAACAAGTGGAGAGGGAGATATAGAGACAGATAGTGAGAGAAAGAGAGAGAGAGTGAGAGAGGGAATGAGAATTATAGAGTAGAAACAGAAAGTATGGAAGGTGTACTATACATGTACACGCAAAAACAACAACGCACACACACGTGCATATATACATACACACACACACACACACACATATATATATATATATATATATATATGTGTGTGTGTGTGTGTGTGTGTCTGTGTGTGTGTATATTCATATATACATATGTACATACATAATATACATAAACACACACACATGCATCTATATATATTACATATA
>NC_068987.1:106922775-106923477 GCF_001194135.2 Octopus bimaculoides
GTACATACATAATATACATAAACACACACACATGCATCTATATATATTACATATATACCCATATACATATGTATACATACACACACGTGTATGTATATTTGTTTGTGAATATACATATATACATACATATATGTATATATATATATGTATATATATATGTATATATGAAGTCACGCAGAGCAAAAGAAGAAATAGAGAGCAAAGGAAAGATAGAGATAACGTCAACTTAGCACAGATTTTGCAGCGAAAATGTCGGAAAGATTTACAAATAACAACCCCAATTATTTTATTGAAGTTTACCGAGAAATGTTCTTGTTTATAACGAAAAAGATATGCCTTCAGGGAAGGGTGTATTTGGTTTTATTTCATTTTTGCTAGCAGCTCGTTTTTGTTATGCTTCTATTGTCGAGTTTTTCACCCGTTTCCTTTCTTCACTTTTCCATTGAGATATAGTTGAATGTTGCCTATTGGGTAACATTATATGTGAGTTTTACAAGTGCACTACACACGGTGTATGTCAGGTATTTTGTTTGTCTGATATAGGGTGTGTGCCTATGCATACGTGTTTATGTATGTAAGTATAATATATATATAAACTTATATAAATATATATATCTACGCATGTATATATTTATATGTATATATATGTATGTATATATATATATACATACATATATATATATATATATATATATATATATA
>NC_068987.1:106923984-106926516 GCF_001194135.2 Octopus bimaculoides
TATATATATATATCAAATGGATATCCTAGAAAACTATTCCACACATGCAATAACAACCATACCAACAATCTAACATACCTCTATCATCAGCTGCCCCAGAGATATCACTATGATTTCGGCACCTGGGCAGTACCTTTAAATCCAGCGGTGTCAATACTACTAAAATAAGTGTTGTTTGGGAAAAAAAAAACATACCTCAGATATTACCACATTTATTCAATCTTAATTCTAGGAAGGATTATACACTAACATTAATAATAAAACTGCAACAAATAAACCACATTTATCCTATGTATAAAAATGCAGTGTCGGTAAATTAATAATTCTATAAGTAAACCTATAAGTAACTCCTAAATGATCTAACTAAATAGCAACATAGAGATAGTATTCTCACCAGTCTTCCATAGTTATTAATATAAAAGTGAAAACATTTATATTCTATTCCTTCCGAAACAAAACAAACTCGATTGAAGTTAACTTAATAATATAATTCTAAGTGAATTACACATCCCAAAAGTTAATAATGAAAACACTCCATGCGTATTAAATATGCGTTATCCTTACATATATTAATGTTAAACTTATACCAGTAATTAACAGATAATACTAAAAGATCCTTATTGAATCACAAACTAATAGAAAGATACCTTTAATTAACAGTTGTTATTAAAACCTTGTTACGATAAAAGTAAAAATTACAACTCTTTAAAAGATAATATAAATTAAAGTATTACCTCCTCCATTTTAGCTAGACGCACGAGGTCACGTCAACTATTTTCTCAAATGACTAACTATTTGGTGGTGTGGTGCGTAGTCCATTTCTTTCTTAAATGTCTTAATCCTCTGGTAACGTTATGCTTTGTCTCAAATGTCCTTAACTATTTTGGTGATGTAGTAGGCAATTAAAATTACCTGCAAACATTCCACACATGGAAAACCTACAATCCAGGGTACTACCTAAGCACATATGTCCCGGTCAAATACAGAGGTTCCGACGCATCTACGTAAATGTAGATATATCTAAGATTTGTAGCATGCGGAGCTACCACATGCAATATCTCACACTGGTTCAATACTATCTACTTCACTAAAAAATATGCACCTTCTTGTGCATAATAGGTATTAAGAAGAGGTACCCCTAACATTTCGAATGGGTATTATTTGTCATACGTCAAATATTATACATAAAATGTGGTTGCACGACAACAGAGCACTAAAGGAGAGAAAACATTGTTTTCGGTTTAAATAGAAGAGTCATATTTCACTGAAACTACGCTTTGGAAATTGATGCTTTATTGGATGTGGTCTAAAAATATCTATATTCACCGGATTTCTTCTAAGGAGCATTTCAGTTATCTTTCACGGGAACACATTTCGTGTATGTTGTTACCATCCATTTTTCTCTTTCTCTTTCTGAGAATGGACCATATAACGCCTCAACGGATAACTTTTTACTGTCTAATGATAACTATTATCAACAAAAATTTGGGCTCTGCAAAGATTACGATGCACTAAAAGTCTCTACAAAAGTATAGGAACTATTTCTGTAAATATATACAAGAAAACAAAAGAAAAAAAATTCGCTGATTGCTTCATTTAATACAGCGGAAACGTAGAGAAAATAGAATTCAAACTACTCCTTAATGATCTTAACAAAACTCTGCCATTCATGTGGGGGCCCACCAGGAACATATCCAAGTACTGCTATATCATGTGAACTCAATAAAGCCATCTATACAGTAAGCAATGGAAAGGGAAAAATACCAATCTGCTCGCATTCCTGGATGTATTAATAACACGCACTAAGCATAAGCTCAAGGCATCCGTATTTTGCAAACCAACCTTCACCGGACGATACTTCAACTTCATTTTCCACCATCCATACAGTGTAAAGCGAGGGATTGCAAGGTGCCTAAATCATCAAGCAAAGAATATAAGTAGCGATCCTGATACACACCAGGAAGAATTGGTCAAGCTACTTAACACTCTATTAAGCAACAACTACCCCGAAAACATACTATCCACTCCAATTAGGAGGAGGAGAGATGATAAAACCCATAAACTGACCACAGTTTGTCGACCCTATGTGAAGGGCTTCTCCGAAAAGATATGAAAGATATGCGGTCCATATGACACCAGGACGGTATTCAAGAGCAATACAATACTTCACGAGTTCAATTGAATAAATAATAATAATGATAATAATAATAATAATAATAATAATAATAATAATAATAATAATAATAATAATAACGGAGAAACCACAAAACTATAGACCTATAACCTGTCTCCCTACGATCTACAAAGCCTTTACTGCAATAATATCGCAGAGATTGAGTAAGCACCTGGAAAATAACAACCTGTTTCCAGAAGAGCAGAAGGGATGCTGCAAGGGTTCATACGGCTGTAAAGATCAATTATTGATCAATAAAGCCATAACTGAAGACAGTAGCAGAAAGAAGAAAGGCCTCAGTATGGCCTGGGTGGACTACCAAAAGGCTTTCGACAGTGTTCCCCAAACGTGGATTCTGG
>NC_068987.1:106927550-106930975 GCF_001194135.2 Octopus bimaculoides
GAAGAAGAAGAAGAAGAAGAAGAAGAAGAAGAAGAAGAAGAAGAAGAAGAAGAAGAAGAAGAAGAAACAACAAAAGCTATAAAACAAATGAAATCCAAACTAAAACTAGAACAGCAACGGACCATGATAAAACGATGGCAAGAAAAGCCCCTACATGGTAAATACTGGGCTAAGCTAAATGCAAAAGAAATAGACAGAGAAAATTCCCAGCAATGGTTGACAAGCTCAGGACTCAAAGCAGAGATTGAAGGATTTTTAATTGCTGCACAAGACCAAGCCTCCCCACCAGAAATTACCAAAAACATATAATGAAAAGAAAAATAACAAGTAACTGTAGAATATATGGAGATGGACAAGAAACATTAAATCATATTATCTCTGATTGCCCAGTCCTGGCTAAGAAGGAATATATTCACAGACACGACAGAGCTGGGATCTATATACAAGGGAAGCTATGCCAACACTGGAATAACAACAGAAAAAAGATGGTATAAACACACGCCAGAAAAGGTCACAGAAAACGAGAAAGCAACCATACTCTGGGATATGCCAATACACACAGATAGAGAAATTAAGGCAAATAGACCAGATATAGTTGTCAAAGATCATGAGGGAAAAAAAATGCTTTCTAATTGATGTATCAATACCAGCAGATGACAACGTTTCTCGAAAAGAAATGGAAAAACTTTCAAAATACAAAGACCTGGAAATAGAGATAACTCGAATGTGGAGTCTAAAAAGAGAAACAATTCCTATCATAGTAGGTGCCTTAGGTATAATAAAAAAATATTCAGACAAATACATAACAAAAACACCAGGACTTACAAATATATATAACATACAGAAAATTGCACTACTGGGTACTGCACACATTCTACGCAAACCACTTTCAATACAGTAAACATAAGAGCACCACAGCAAGCCACAGCACATACCCAAGGCACACAGAGCTGCGCTCGGTAGTGAAGTGAAAGCACGTTATAAAAATAAAACTACTGAACAATAATAATAATAATAACAGAATGAAAAGCTAAGGTTGGGATTCAAAATTCTACCAGGACACCTAATGAAGGCTGAAGAGTAAATCTGCCGATACGTTATGGTAATAACAAACAAGATGAGGGCACATAAATAATGTACAGAATTCTTCATCTCTAAAATAGAGAACAACACATAAACATGTTCAATGGTATGTAATAATGGGATATTGCCTATTACTGATATGAGGCTGAAATATAAGTATGAGTAACTGAGCTAAATACGTTCACAAATTTATCATATTATGTTTTGGCAAAGCAAATACAGCCTCTGGAAAACTGTGGAACAGGGATATTCACATAAACAGCAAAATCATGGTTTACGACTCTGTTAGTCTTACAATTCTCCGCTATGTAGCAGAAACTTGAAGAATGCCACAATTCCATGCTAAAGTTCTTCAGCACGTCCATATTTCATCTAAGGTAGATTTTAAACGTATAGTTTCAGGAGAAAATTCCAAATACAGAGGTTCTCAGACTTGCCGATGTCCCATGCTGGTTTTCTAACCTCCAGTGAAATTAATGAGAGAAAGCAAGTTATAACGAGAACAAACTTAGATTAGCAGCAATTAAATTGCTGATATTGATGTTCATACAAAACCGATCAACAGATCATTTTGTTGGAATAACTGAGAGCAGATTAGCAAAGGCAAACTCCTCTTCTAAGGCTGAAGATGGCGAACTAAGTATTGGTGAATCACGTAAAAAATTCGAGAATGCACGAGAATAACCTTGAATGAATGGCAGGTCGAACCAAACACATATGAAGGTCTTGCTAGTTACAGGCATATATGAAAGGAGTCGAGCTGTACAGTCTTATGAATTTTCGCCAAAACGGAAGCAAGAAAGTCTTTAAAACAGCGCTGATATAAGTCAACAACAGTATGACGGCAGTGACATATACTTTTTGGTTACAGCAAGCATCATTTAGCGATGCTTTTCTTCTCCTACTTCTCTTCTCCGTTTCTCAATATATCTATATCCTTCTAGCTGTAAGCCCATCGACTGACATGAATAGCAGCCGAGGTATCATATATCATATATCATTTATATAGAAATAGACAAACAGACAGACAGAGACACAAACAGGCATACACATAGGTTGATAGATACAAAGAAAGATAGATAGAGGTGTGTGTATCTGTACGTATTAACGAACATACACATATATAGGTATATATGTACAAAGAGAGACAGAGTAGAGAGAAAATGGGAGAGAGAAAGTGATAGAAAGAAAGAATGAATGAAAGGAAGAGAGGGAGAGAGAAGTAAGAATGACAGTGCAAAAGCGAGGCAGAGAAAATTGGTGAGAGAAAGTAAGTTACGGAGAGAAAAAAAATTAGATGAGCAGCAATTGAATTGCTGACATTGATATATAAATTCCGATAGAATATTTGAAACGTTTTTGTAAAAAAAACAAAAATAAATAAATAAAAAATAAAAAAAACATATCAAAAGCTAACGCAAGAAATGGAGATAGAGTAAAAGATATGTCGGATTAGGATTGAAGAACCACTTTTTAAAGAAAGAAAAGAAAAGAAAAGACAAAGAAAAGGAATGATTGATGAAGGAAAAAATTAACTAAACAAAATCAAAATAAAACATAAATACCTCACCCAACAAACAACCATCTAAAGAAATAGAGTCAAAGATATTAAATTCTACAAACAAATAAATAATATATAACGTAATTGTTTCACACAAAAAAATTGGAAGTACGATGAAGAGAGCGAGTAGAGTAGAGAGAAAGAAAGATTAGGAAAACACGCGTAAATAATAGGAACTATATAAATGGCTACGTTTTCTAAAATGGCTCACTAATCAGAAGAGGTTGTGATTTGTGCGGGCGTGTGAGTGTGTAAATGTGAGTGCAATTGTATGCGTATATGTTTTCTCTATGTGCATGTGTGTGTTTCTGTTTATGAAACACAGCTGACACTAACGAATCTGGACAGGAATCATAGAAAGAAGAAATTAAGGTTGAATGAAATGACATTCGAATAAGAAAAAATGACATAAAGAAATAAAAATATATAGATGAGTATTGAAATGGTAGGAGAGCGTAGGACATGTATTGATGGAGGTTTCAAACAAAATGAAAGAAAGCAATAAAACGGAAAGAACGATGAAAGTGAACATTTCAGAAAATATTACATGTGTATGTATTTGTGTCTGGATGTATGTATATGAGTTTGTGTGTATGTGTTAATATGGCACATGTGCATGAATTTACATACCCCTAGTAATCTACAAAGTCGTCGGTTTCATCCAATATAGGAGACCATGCAAATAGAGAGTTAGATCAAACTAAATTAAGCAATCATATTAAGTGGATAAAGAATAGGGTGCGGGTATCTACTTACACAAACGCACCCCATATATATATAT
>NC_068987.1:106931239-106937679 GCF_001194135.2 Octopus bimaculoides
ATATATATACATACACATATATACATATTATGTGCACAAACACACGTATATGCATTTATATTTAAAAGTATCTGCGCAGTAGTTTATTTGTACACCGTTTTATCGAACCTGGAAATCTGAAGGCGAAACTCGAGAGCGGCGGGATTTGAACTTAGACGCTATACTTCGCGAACATTTAAGGAAATGCATTTATCCAAATCTCTAAAATTTCTGCGAGATCGCTCCTTAGTTCGCTTATGCAACATGCATATATGTATAATATATTAGTATGTGCGGGCGCATATGTTGTTGTTGTTGTTGGCACTCCGTCGCCTACGACGTCGAAGGTTCCTGTTGATCCGATCAACGGAACAGGCTGCTCCTGAAATTATCGTGCAAGTGGCTGAACACTCCACAGCCTTGTGTACCCATAACGTAGTTCTTGGGGATATTCAACGTGACATAGTGTGACAAGGCTGACACTTTGAATTACAGGCACTACAGAAACAGGAAGAAAGAGTGAGAGAAAGTTGTGGTGAACGAGTACAGCAGGGTTCACCACCATCCCCTGTCGGAGCCTCGTGGAGCTTTAGGTGTTTTCGCTCAATAAACACTCACAACGCTCGGTCTGGGAATCGAAACCGCGATCCTGTGACCACGAGCCCACTGGCCAAACCACTGGGTCATTGCGCCTCCACGGGCGCATGTGTGTACATACATAAACACACACGTATAAATCTGAGTGTGTGTCTGTGCATGTATATGTATATATGTATATGTGTATGTGAATTTGTACACAGACCGAAGTATAGAAAAAGAAATCAAGTTAAAGAGAGTTGTAATATATGCTATAATACAGAAATGAATATGTTATTGTTTTATGAAATGCATTAAAGACACAGGGAAAGTAATTCGTGTGTGTTTCCCCATAGGTCTCCCACTTGTGTGAACCGGGTGTGACATTTTTTAACTCCTACTATTAAGGCAGGATATTGATAGCTACATCCGATACGAAATATGCAATTAACTTGTATAAAAATACTTCTCATATTTAATTAAAAACATGTTTCCATTCTTCGCGAAAAAACCCGTTTCACAAACATATTCATATACGTACATACATTCAGATACACATTCATATACATTCATATACGTAAATATATACACGCACGTATTAACATGCACTCACATACAGACGACGTCCATCAAAATGCGTTACCGAAGATTGAAAAAGAGGGAACATGCAACATTCGATTTTCAACTCAGGCGAACACTAAAATTTGTTAAGAGTGGACGATGAAGTAGTGTCACTGGAAAATAAAGACTGTGTTATAAACTTAGTATACCTAATAGGATGAGCAGCACGCTTTGACTGTAAAAGTCTCCTCTGAATTAAACATCATAATGACGGCTTCCTTCTTATAAAGCACGCGTGTTTTGACAGCTATTCTGTAGAATTTAGTACACCAAAATTTCTTAAAATTCTCATAGTGCCTCTTCTCAGAATCTGCATTTGGATGAAAAATACTTAGAAAAATGTTGGTTAGTTGGCAGCATCTTGAACAATTACTTGTGCAATCTGGATTGGGTTAGATCCTGCTGAATTCTTAGTGGCATACATACCTTTCACATACCCTTGTTTTAAGAGCCTGGTAGGTGATTTCCTATTCAGCCATAGTTTTATAACGTTGGGAGAATCTAAAATAAGATTTCGAAGGGATTTATTGAGTTGCGTTCATTGTTGCTCCAGTTATCTTTATATGTTTCCACATCGCTCTTAGTTTCAAGTGGTAGACTGCTATTGCTGCAAGTCAAGTAGAAAAAAATGCAGCCTGGTCTGCTGGAGTATCTCAGTTATGAGCAATACCACAGAAGTAGTGTGATGAAGTTCTTCCTTTTGTGTCCAAATATATGTTTCTTGGATTCTTTACACTTTAGCTGGTGCACTGTTTGAAATAACTGGCAGAGATTACCCTGAATTCCTCAGGGAATAAAACTAAGAGGCCATCCGTGTCGGTAATGTTAATTATATATATCTTAAAATTTCCTATGACCTGCATTCATTCTTGCAGCCGCGACAAAAATATAATATCTGAAAGAAGCAAAAGTCAATTTTCTCATAAAAATAATTGTAAAAAGTTTAAGCATATGCATTGATCTAACCTGAATTTTAAAAAAGTAGACATTTCTCTCAGAGCAGAAAATGCAAATGTGCATTAAGTAATTAGAAAAAGCTGTAAATCAGTCACTATTGTGAACATAAAATCAAATGACAACTTTGCTGTTTCCTGTAATGTCTTTATCAAAAGATAATGATTTTATTGTTGATTATGAATCGCAAAGATCTGATTCAAGATTCTCAAACGATTTCTTTGTAAATAAAATGATGACGTAGTATCTAGACATAGCGTTTTGAGTTTCAAATGTACACATGTCGATCAATAAAGCTCTTGGTGTGTTTTGTAGGAGTCATGTTTAGGAGTTAATAAATAAATGTATCCTGAAAAATGGTGTACAGAATGTGTTTACTTTTACACGTTGTCGCACCGTCAGGGTTTACATGCACCATAGCTTGGCAACGCCTGACATATATTTTTGTAAGTTGCAATTAAGAACCCTATGTAATATTGCACACTTGTCTCTTTCTTTTTTTTTTCCAAAGCCTCTACCAGTCTCGATCGTCTGCCGCCATTGCATGGAGGAGTGTCTATGTGTAAAAAGTTGAAAGTCAGCATAAATGTCACCCTCGACACCGCTCCGAGTGCTGAGCAAATAATAACGTACAGCGCGTTGATATACCACTACGTTCTTTTGGAAAGAATATATTTGGATGAGGTCTGATTATATTTGACTAATATTTTCGGAAATATGTTTTATAGTCATATCTTTGGCTTGTGTTTCCTTGATCCAGATTTATTACGTTCGCTACTTCAATTCTACTGACCAAGAATCACTTCCATGTTTTTTTATAGGTTTTCGGCTCCATAGCCTTCATTATTGACTTTTCGTTTCTTATTTGCTTCTATCTACACAGTCAAGAGTGTTTATCATTTTTTTTTGTTGGTATAGCAATGGTTGTTTTCGTAGTATCTTGAATGGTCATAATCCTCATCTTTGGTAGGTTTTTTTTTCTAAGCCACTCCTTTTTTTATTTTTATAAATTTCTTTTATTTCTTTCTATTGCCGTTTCTGTTGTACTCTGATGTTACTCTACTGAGAATTCACAGGTTGTTTTCTTGATAAATTCTGCTGTGCTACTTTCATTAGGTGGTGAGAGATTAACGTTCGTTTATACATTTTCTTTGTTGTTCGTTCTTTTGCATTATTTTCAGTGTTCCTTCTTCATATGAACCGTTCCAGTTTTATTTATGAGATTGTTTTATTATGTATTATAAATATGCATAGATTCAATAATATATTTGAATTTAGTTGCCATGTTAGATCATACGTTTCTTGTTCTACATATATCATATGTCACTTTTATGTTAGTAGCATGTGTTGGACATGGCATGACTATCTGTCATAGACATGTAATACATCAGGATATTGTTTTTGTTTTCGTTATATCATTCTCTTGTAGTTACCATTTTCTGCATTATGGTCGAAACCTATGCAAATACACATATGGCTATGTTTACGTGTTTGTGTTTTAGTGAGAGCAAGAGTGTATGTGTGCGTGCGTGTTAGAGAGAGAGAGAGAGAATGTGATCTGATCGTCACTGGTAAGATGTAATTTAGTATAACCTGTTTCTTGGTCTGGTCGTCGGTAACTAAATTGGTTCTCCTCCTAGGCTATCCCGGTGACGATCTCCACATGCTGAATGAGATCGATGTAAAATCACACACTGAGTAACAGCCGCTGAATGTTTTCAAAACATTTTGTTTGGATACAGAGACTGAATTCAAACGATAGCTGTTCTGCGAACTCTTGGTTAAATAAGATCAAAACTTAGAATAATCAGATATAAAACCTAATGTTCTTGTATGGTTCAGTCAATCCATTTTATTGTGTCATAAAAAATAAATCCAAGCCTTACACAAGCATTGCCTTCATTGCAGTTAAATGTGGATTAAATCAGACGAGGTTCACCGAGATTCACCTTCGATAATGTCTCAAGCATCGTCACATGATTTCGATCAAATATTTTGATTCAGGTCTAATACGAACCGATACATTAAAGGGTGCTTACACTTAAAATTGAGTGGAAGTCTGGTACAGTTTCCATGGTGAAGATTTATGGAAATATTGATAAGTCCCTTCCCGAAACCCTTTCAGAATAGACTAGCAAGTTGGTTTTTATCGTTGCTCAAAGTTAGCACAAGGACGTCGAATTGCTCGCCACCGATCTTATACAGAAAGGAAAACGTAGAGCTTAAACTTCCAGCATTGCCTGACTTGTAGAGAGATATTAGCCTACAAAGACATTCCAGAGGACAAGTACCCTACGCGGCCTTTGCTTGACCAGGAATACAACTTAGTTAAAGAAAAGAGACATAGAATAAAGTGTCTGACAAACGTTGCCTGTACATTTTCATCGTCAAAGTCATTGTCTCCATACGAAGGCTTTTGTTTCTGATCACCGGGAAATCTCCCCTGTCGTTCTGTATTTTTTTAGTATCTGTATTTGTATTTTATTTTGTTAGTGTGATGAAGCCATTTTGTGTAATGTCTACGTGTTGACGCATACGTTTCTTCAGCTTGTTTTTTCGATGTGCCAATGGCCGTCCGGTCTGTTACGTTACTTTGCGGGTATTCTCCTTGTCGTTTGTATTTATTGTCGTAATTGCAGCGTTCATGTTGGCTGTGGCAGTGGTGTTTTCGGTGTTAATGCTGGCGTTGCAGTCCTTTGAAGTCTCCTCCTTTGAAATCTAAACTGCCAGGTTTTTTTTTTTATTTCGTGGGGAGGGTACAGTTTTCTACCTTCAAATTCCTTTTTTTCATCCTTGTCTCCTCGTTGCAAGAAATGTCTGAATGATCTGAAATGTGGTGAAACATGAGTGTTATATGGCGTTGAGGTTGTCGAGATTCTGTTGACGATCAAGCTTCTGTAGTTTTTGTTAGGGACATGGAGATCTCCTGACGTTCCCTTTTTGTTCAGTTCAGAAGGCTTTCAAGCATCTCAGATCACCACATGTATGACAACTAGGTCTTTCGCATCCACTTTGACGTGGAGGACGGAAATATAGGTGTCCTATTTATCACTTGATTTGCACACAGGATCTTTTGCACACATTCTGGTATCACTTACAAAAGGATCTCCAGTCCTTTACCGGATCGATGCTCACTCGTGTCTTCATGCTTTATGTCTAGGAGAATATCATTCCGAGGATGACACACATTTTAACCCAGCAGATGTCCATCTCTGGTGTCACACAGGGTATCTACAGCATCACAATTCCTCTTCTCAAACATGTGAGAAAGACGAAATATCTTATTCCAATTGTCTCAATGAGGTAATTCATGGCACTGAAATATTCATCTTGCGATAAAATCTATATCCAATCGTATTTTGCGCAAGCACCTGTAGATTTTTAGAGGATGATGTGTTGAGAATAATTATTTTGCCATTGTCTCTTTAAGTTGTTCGACCATCCGTATTTTTTTTCTTTTCTTTCCCGTTATTCTATTTTTTTTTTTGTAGCTTGATGAAGAAAATGATCTACAACTTTTAAATGACTGTGTTTGTCCGTTATAGAATCTTGCATGAGATTTATTGATACTTTTAGTCAAGGATTTTGTTTTTGCTGTATTTGTGCCACTACGGCGTTGGACGGTCACATTGTGAATAGCTGTTGAAATAACGATGTTTGAGTTAGCAGCAATAACTCCAGTGCTAGTAATAATGGGAACGCTTTTATTATTGTCACATACTCACTGCTTCGCTTGCTTTGTAATATCTGCTATCGTTTTTGTTGCTGTTGTTCTAGTGGATGTCACTGAAAACAACTGCATCAGTGATGCTGGTGACAATTGCACTCTCGTTCTTGTTTTCCGTGTTATTAATGCTACTGCATTTCTCATTGTCGAAGTTTTTGTGGCTAAATCCTTAACATTGCGTACAGAACTTTAACAAGTTCCCTTATTAAGATTCTCCCGGTTTAGAATCTCATTGCTACTATTACGTGTGCTGCTGCCCAGCCCCTCGTCGTAGGTGCAGTAATAGAATTTTTAAGACTTTATAGTTTGAGGCGTTTGAAGTGCTTGTTCATTGGTTGACTGGATGGGGCGAGAGCTATGTCTCACGCTTTGTCACAAATCAACTCTGAGTTATCCCTTCAGAAGGTTCGTTATTAAAAACGTCAATTTGTGTTGTTAGTAAACAAAATTTTAAGGAACATATTAGATTTTTTGCTCCTCACCCAACAGCCAAAGGTGCAAGTTACAAAAGTGTTAAACAACCTACCCAGCTCTTGATTAGCTTAATAAAACATTAATATCAGATATTAAAAAGGCGGAGGAG
>NC_068987.1:106937789-106939493 GCF_001194135.2 Octopus bimaculoides
GGGGAAGCCTATTACATCCACCCAAGTCCTCAACTGGTACTTATTTCATCGACTTCAAATTGCTGAAATGCAAGATCGACCTCAGCGGAATTTGATCTCAGGGCGTAATACTGAGGTAATGATCCAAACATTTTACCTGATGAGCTAACAATTCTGTTAGCTCACCGCACTGGCTTTCTTAGTTTTTGATCTTAACTAAGTGGAAGTGTTACCATGTACATGATCTGACTTAGTGTAAAAGAAGGGTTACAGCAAATATTCTGCTCAATGCTGCTGATCTACTTGTCAGTTGATTACCGTTAAACTGTTCAGTACGTCCCTTAGTGGTTAGCTATACGTGCGTCTCTGATCACGAGCAGTAGTGGAGGAGGATCATAGCCATGTGCCGAGAGGGATGTTTGGGGTTTTGAATCATTCACCCCTGGAAACATCATCCTTAAACATACTCAGGGACATATATGGTACATCAGCTGTCTATAGGCTAAAATTACATAACTTTTAATGAATGGAAATTTTTGATTATTAATTTGTACAAAAAAAATCGGGTGAAACGTCAAAGCTTGAAGTGGGTAGCAGAAATTTACCAAGATCCAAATTGTCACCACATTTTCATTAAAATTTTAATACTCACCATCTCTCTCACAAACAGGCAAACAACACGCACATGCAACGCACATACACATACTCTCATATACACATATATAACACACACATACTCTTATATACACATATATAACATATAATCCTACACACGCTTTGCTACATACATACTCACACATACAACACACACACACACAAAGACACATATGTAATCACACAAACACGCACACACACAAAGCACACACAGACACACACCGACACACACACACATACACACAAATGCATAGATATATCATTCTGCCTAGATTATATATCGGTTTCTGTTTTTGGTACCTCGTTCGTTTCTTTTTTCCTATACTGTTCAATTTTTCATTATTCTAATTCATTCTTTTCAATTTTTTATCACATTGTTCCTTTAATTTCACTTTCCCTAATAAATAATTCCATACACAAATACACAATGATCGATTGTATCACATGGAAAAAAAAGAGTGATTATCAAATATCAACAGATTATGCCAAATGGTGTCAGGAAGCGACAAGGGCAATGAAACAGCAGAGATGAAGGCAAGCCAAGTCTAGGATAACTGAATCAGAGCACAAACGACATAAGCGAGACTAAAAATGATAGTAATACACGTTTCCTGGACGCGAGACAAAGAACAAATAGCAGAAAGATATTTTCTCCAAGACCAATGCCGGTGCATTCAAAGATTAGAAGGTCAAATTTCATAGAATTAAGATCACTACACCAAAAGGTTGTTTAGCAAACCTAGGTCCCGAGAGAGTTGTATTTTTCAGTAACTATCTATAGGCCGCAACGACAGACCACGCATTATTCCAGTGAAAATTTTAGAACGACGACAGGTTTCCAGAAATGTATTCTACCAACCGTTTTCCTTTAAAAAAACCCAAGAAGTACAGCTGACTTTCTTCTTTAATGCGATAAACATTATCCATAGACTTTTAGACATTGCGTTCATCGCGCTTCTTCGTGCTTATAGCACATTCGTTTATCACGATTAAGGAAGCTCAGATGTGAAATCACACACACACACACACACACACACACACACACACACACACACACACACACACACACAC
>NC_068987.1:106940111-106940969 GCF_001194135.2 Octopus bimaculoides
TATATATATATATATATATATATATATCGTTTTGGCAACGAAGTAATTTCGTATTTCCCAAATAGAGTTACGATGTTTTGAATAACTTTTGTCAATGTTATGATTTTGTTACCTTTTGACATTTGATAGCCGTTACTTTTAGCTTACTTTAGAAGAAAATTGAGCGTAATTTTGTTTGTAGCTGTTAGTTCAGTGTCAACTTTAACATGGATTACAAAAACGAATATTTTTGCCATATTTTGCTTTTTCTATTTCCGTAAAGCCAAGAATTCTTCTCAGGCTCACAAAGTTGACCAACATTCTCGTCGACCTATTGAAGTTGAACCAAAGCCATAATTAAATTTGATTGTCATATAACTGTGTGAGAGATTGCAGAGACGTTAAATTATAACACACAACAATTGAAAGTCACGTAAACTGTCTTGGACGCGTTACGAAGCTTGAAGTTTGGGTTCCATATAAATTGAAAGTGATTCATCTAACTCAACGAGTCAATATTTTCGATATGCGTTTCAAACGCAATGAAATCGACCATTTTTAAAACGAATCCTCACTGGCCATGAAAAATGGATTATCTGCAATAACATCAATCGAAAATGATAATGGTCCAAGCATACTGAAACAGCACAAAACTCATCTCAGATTGACACAAACTGCAGCGCTCCTTAGGTTTTTCTAAGCGCTGTAGAAGAACTGGGAAGTTTTGGCCTCCAACGAGGCATTTCGCGACATCCTTACAGCCAAGAACTTTTCCGCACGTCCTCGTATAAATACATTATATACATCTATGTGTGTGTGTTAGTATTTATGTACGTATATACATACATATATATATATATATATATATATATATATATA
>NC_068987.1:106941668-106945202 GCF_001194135.2 Octopus bimaculoides
ATTCATTCATACACACATCTATGCAAGCATAGATACATTTGCACACAATCGCTTATATATATATATGTTTATATATATATATATATATATATATATATATATATAATATATATATATATACTTTTATGTGTATATATGATTTTTGTGTGCTAAAGCTAATATTTTTTTTAATGCAACATGTATATAATGATGTGCATATATAGACATACAAAGATAAAGCATACTCGCGCATTTATACATGTGGTTTTCTCTCTCTTTTTCTGCTTCTTTCCCCTTCCCTCTGTCTGTGTAAATATATATATATATATATACATATTTGTGTAAATGTATGAAAAAAAAGCAAGAGAGAGCGCGAGAGCGAGCGAGTGAGCGGCAGACAATTTCCGAGTAACATATATCTTGAGATACATGTTTGTGGGTGTGTGTTTTTATGTGTGTGTGTGTGGGGGGTGTATGTGACTGTGCGTGTGAGTGTGTGTGTGTGTGTAGACTGAGTATATGTGCATTGGCGAAGTTTTAATTTTACATTTAACATATGATTAGATATTATACGGTGTCGCACTTCTGTATAACCTATTCGTGTGTCTCTGTATGTGTATGCAGTTGTGTCACTCCACGTCATATCTACTAGTTTATGTTTACATACATATATCACTTATATATATATTTATATATACCATTATATCATACGAATCGAAGTGATTTTTTTTCTTTCTGTAGCAAAGAAAAATTGTGAATATATAAATAAATATTTACGTAACAAAGACTAGGGCTTCTATTGGATGGTTTCAAAATTAAATATATTTATTTGTATGCTGTATTCAGTAGTTCAGTTTGCATATATATGCGTATAGTGAAAAAGCAATAAAATTAGCAAGTCAATGTGATAACCACCTTTAATATCACCACCAGCAGTAAAAGGTGAACCACAATCTGCTGCTTGTCGATTAATTCATCATAACAATCCAATATTCCAAATTTTGTTTGGAAGAGCAACCAAGTTTTTGGAGTACAATGAAATGATAATCTTTGGGACGGGAGTATGGTGTGGCGTTGTGTTAGAGTGTTTAGACTAGCAGATCGACTGCAGTACTTATTCTGTAAATGTTGTACTTTTTTCATCGATGTCTTAACCTGAACCCCTCATGTTACCCGGCAGTAAACAAACTCTCTCTCTCTCTCTCTCTCTCTCTCTCTCTCTCTCACTCTCTCTCTCTCCCTATCTGTCTGTCTGTCAATCTGTCTGTTTTCCATGATCAGCAAAGATCCTCGGAGGTCAGGTGTTTCGTATTAATCTCAGAGCATAGAAATAAAACACAAAGAATAAGACATTCTTCTGACAAACAACACGAGGGTGGATTCGGTTTCGAATCTCAGATTGACAAGGCTAAGCGATCTTCCATATATATATGCGCGTGTGTGTGTGTATTAAAGTTAGTTTTTATAAGTTGTACATTAAATTGGAGGATAACTCAATAGACCTGGAAACTTCGAAGTCACTTCTAATACTTTTCTTCTCTTTGAAGAATAGAATTAGCAATAGCTTCGTAGTTTCGAACATCTAATCCACTGTCGTTTTATAATTCATTGAAATTCATTTAGGTTATATATAGACTCTGTTTCGTAAAACTTTTCTTGGGCTGACCGGATTATTAATACCGATACAGATGTACATAGATTCATGTGTTTATTATTATAATATTATTCATAATAATAATAATAATAATAATAATAATAATAATAATAATAATAATAATAGAAAAGAATAATAATAAAAAGAAAAAAAATTAAAGAAATTAAGCGTATACGGTATATCCTGAAAAAGAAGAGACATATAAATAGCATGCAAACGATGATGGAGATGTGGCCCTCCCTCTAGGGATAATCGAGGAAACCCACGGCCTGAGATTTCCCGGAACACTCAGGAGCAAGTGCCCTCTACAATTCCTTCTCTTCGACTTACAGGTCTACACTTAGAGAGGTTCCATCAACACCTGCCATTTTCGCAACTTGCACCCACCTTTCAGTAACCTCTCCTGAGGACTGGCACTTCCCTATCCACTCTCAGTTTACGTTTCAAGTGAAACATGAAGAGGTCAATGAGAGGTCTACCAAAGAGTAATGGATCTGTCCTTAGGCTTTTCAGGCCTTGTCCAACAAGCAACGTCTTTCGCCACAGCCACCAAGCAAAAAGAAACAGCTTTGCCTGCCCGACTAAAGGAGGGTGGTGGTGTGATCCTAACTACTGACTCGGACGACGGACAGAACCGTCTCACACGTGACAGCAGCTGTTCAACATAATCCCGTAACATCAGCTGTTCGTCAAGCCTAAAATACCCGGACTCTGAACAAGGAGTATGTAGAAATCTTTCGTCACTTAGCCCGTCTGACAACACATCCATGCTGTAGTGTTTATCTCGAACCAGTAGCGCACCCCCCGCCCCTTAGCACTGCCAGGCCAATGACATCATGAAGTTGTCCATGATAGTTCCCAACCGGAAAGTCCTACGGAAAATCAAGCCTGTTCGTTCTCACAAACGACCAGTGTTCCCTGAGAACATCGTCGCACTTCGCCGCCACTGATCCTCTATAACTTTCTAAGGTGGAACATCCACCGATCTCATTGACCGACTGGTAGAGCACTGTGAGCACCTGATGGCATATTATGTGCCAGGGCCCTGTCTCATAAGTAATAGAGAATGAGAGAGCTATATGTATTTTTGAGTCTTAGAATCTGACGGAGTATTAACTATAGAAATGAAAACGAAAATTGAGAAGGAGTACATCAGAAGGGTAGGAAATCTAATGAACCCATAGCTAAATGGTCCGAATCTACTGAAGGCTAAAAATACTTGGGCAGTATCATTACTTAGATACCCAGCAGTTTTTGTAGACTGGACAAAAACTGAATTAGCAAAGTTAGACCGAAGAACAAGGGAGGAATTCAATACGAATGGGGGACTCCAATCACGGGCCGGAGTGGCAGAATTAATACTTACGTAGAAAGGAAGGTGGAAGAGGGCCAATATAGGTAGAAGACTGCGTGGAGTTAGCAAGAGTACATATAGACTCGTATGCTGGTAATAGTGAAGATAGTTTATTAAGACCTGCTGGAGTCACAGCAAAACATAGGGAAACAAACAAAAACATTATTAGGATATTATTTTTGTGTTATGCATCTCTGTGTGTGTGGGTGCGTGTGCATTCATGACTGTACGTTTGAAAACCAGTGGATGTATTCCACTGAATTTAGGTAAATAATCCTTCGTACAGACGGTCAGTAGCGACGCCTGCTGGGTTCGGCTGCTCTACATTGATAAGAGGCAATACCTCGAAACTAGTTTGTAGATGCCAGATTAGCAAGGGCAAGCGGTTGACCTCCCCTGTTCGAAGGTTATAATGGACACAGATTCGTGTGTCACATAGCTAGCTAGAGGCAATGGCCTCTTGGAGCTAATCAACGGCAGCATTTGTCCTATTTTTTGGACTTGGCGATAACTATTAATATATATATGTATATATATATATATATAT
>NC_068987.1:106945797-106946515 GCF_001194135.2 Octopus bimaculoides
TGTGTGTGTGTGTGTGTGTGTGTGTGTGTGTGTGTGCGTGTGTGTATGTGTCTGTATATGTGTGTGAGTGTGTCTGTTTACGTGTGTGTGCGTGAGTATGTATGTGTGCCAGTGATAGAGACATGAACAGATAATGAAGAAGGGGAAGTTATCGAAGAATATGACTTTATATTTAGCTATAGCGTAATAGACGCAATTAATTGTTAATTTCCGCATGAAGTTTAACTCTTTATTGATTAACAACTAAATGTTTCTGGCAGAGACCTTCAATGAAAGAACTGCTTTTAATCAAATCGTGCGTGCACACACCTACCCGCGCACATTGACTCACACACACCCATTCGCAAGCAAACACACAGTCACACGCACATATAGTCTCTTGCATTGATGCATTATCCGTAATATATGCGCATATATTATACACATCCATGCTTACGGTTTAAGTCTCCCCATTACATTCGCACATTCTGTTTACCTATGATCTGTTCATGTTTATCAGTTTATCTATAAATTCTTATACTATATGTAACGCAACTTGGAACAATACACACACACGAACAGTCACGAATGCACACACACACACACACAGGGCGCATAACACAAAAATAATATCCTAATAATATATATTTATTTATATATGTGTGTGTGTGTATTTTTGTATGTCTGTATGCATGTATAAATATCTACCTGTATATATATATATATATATATATATATA
>NC_068987.1:106947463-106952528 GCF_001194135.2 Octopus bimaculoides
AAACCTGGCAAACTTATATCTTCTTTTCCAGTGAAATTCTTCACTGATAATGAAAAGGTGAAAACAAGCAATGTTAATTCTCTAAATGAAGTATTAACAGTAACTGCACGATAAAGTGTAGTATATTGCCACTTAAGTGTGGCTGACCCCTAGGGGTGGATGTTACTGTTGCTTTTAGCCCCAGGAGGACATCTCCTCCAGCTGGCTTATCGACACACGACTGTGTCCTGTTTGCCAAGGGAAGTTATCCCTCTCACCTCGATCTGCAGCACGAACGTATCCGGATTTCAGGGTTATTTCCCTTCAGGGGTCAGCCACACTTAAGTGGCAATATACTACATATAGTTATGTTCTGTTAGGAACATGGTAGAGTACAGTAAAAAAGCGTCCACCTTCATAATTACCCTCTGCTATCCGGTAGTATTATTATATACTTCCAAGTTTATGTTTGATTATTCGTGGTGTGTGAATATACACTTGGAGAAATGCAGTCAACAAGAAGGATTACGGTTGGGCATTTATTTCTTAATCACCACAGTTGTTTCCAGCCAACGTGGTTATCCACCTATACAGGTATTTGATTATGCAACTGGTTCTTTGCATAATGAGATCCAGTTTTCTATCCTCAGGTGATATTCAAGTTCTACCTCCTTTAGTTTAAAATCTCCGACTTCAAGGTCATTCCATCCGTCCGTCCGTCCGTCCGTCTCGGTCTGAATTTCGTAGCAGTCGGTTGATTTGTGTTGTTTAGTGGCAGAGTGTGTTTGTTGGACTGCTATGCGACTTCGTCCGTGGCTTCCTTATTACTTTCTTTAAAACTCTCTTAAAAGTGTCCATGAACCATTCAACACTTCCATTTTATCTTGGGTGATACGGTACTAAAGTTTTACGTTCTAACGTGAACATCTCGCAGAAACTTTTAAACTGACAGGATACAAATTGTATTTCGTTATCAGAGACAATTATATCCGGCAAACCAAATCTTGCGAAACGCTCTTGTAAGAAGTTTATTACCGTATATGAGGCTGGACATTTAGCCCTCGTGACCTCAGGTCATTTTGTGTAGCTTTCCACGACTATTAAGTAATGATGTCCATTGACCGGGCCTGCAAAATCTATATGCAACGGGACTATGTTATTTTCACTTCCTGCCAAGGTTCATATTTTGCAGTATGTAATTTCACTACCAGTGCACATCCTCTGCAACCTTTTAGCAGGTTTTCAGCTGCTTTGTCCACGCTTGGCCAGTATATGAAAGTTCGCATCGAAACTTTCATTGTAGAGGAGTTTATGAAACACTTTTAGCATTCTCTTCTGAAATGTCTGCGGTATGACCACCATCTGAGCGCACATAAGCACTCCATCACACATAGAGTACACGTTCACATCTTGGCAGTTCTTTACATCAGACATTTCTTCTCTTTTTTTGGCGAACACAGTCATCTCATTAATATTTTTTTCAGTTCTCGCATTTCTTTCTATTTCTTCCGTTCACGCACCATGTTCCACATGACTTATTTTTGTTTCATTTCATCGACCTCGTTGTATCGTTTGACTGCTTCATTTACGCTACTGCACGAAGCGCTTATTGGTGTATCCCATAATTCAATTTCTCCATACATTCAGTGCCAAATAAATTTATGGATTGTTTCAATATATAAACATTCTGTTTTTTGGGTTCGGACTTTGAACATTATATTAACAAACGCGATCGCCCGTAAAATATAATTTTCGTTTCGTAACGCGGCACGCTATTTTGCTTGAACTACATAATTTTGATTTACCCATTTGTTACCCTGTCTTTTTTTTCCATTTATGTTTGTGATATCACTTCCTGTGTCTAATTGCATTGTGACTCTAGTGTTTTCAATTCTCACATTCACAAATTTTCTGTTTGTTGTGGTCTCAACTTTTCCTGCCGAAAAACAATTTATTTTTCCGTGTTTATTCCATTTTCCTATCATTCTAGTTTTGCAGTGCAATTTTATATTATGTCCTTTAATCGAAAACACTTTGCTTTTTTATACGGACAATCTTTTTTCAGGTGCATCCCACCATACATGGGTCACATCCCGATATTTCTTTTTGTTTTTCCTACAACACTGTTTTATACTGGTCTTCCGTTGAATTTCTTCTGTGCCATGCGTTAATTTTAATATCCTGTCACGCCCTTCTGAGAGTTTCTCCAATGTCAAATCTTAGTTCATTCCCAGTTTTCATAGAATATCCATTCGTATTTCTGCATCCCTTCTATCAGTCAATCCTTGTGCAAAAATCAAGCACTTGAAAGAATCTGGAGTAAGCATATTTAGTTTAAATCTCTTACATTCGTTGTTGACTCTGCCTGTGTAAGTAGTGAAGACTTCATCTTCGCTCTTTTCTATGCTTAAGCATTTCCATCTAGTACTAAATAGTGATCACTTTTTACTAATCATTTTGCACAAAATGTCAACTGTGTCAGTGAAATTTATGTAGGACGCATCATTTGGCAATATGAAATTACTAAAATTTTCATGCTCTGCTGTCGCTAGTGTTCTTAACAGTAGACACGTTTTCATTTCGTCCGTCCAATCCTGACGTTCTCTTTCAAACATTTGCTGAAATTGTCCAAGGTAAGCCGGAAGATTACTCTTCTTTGGGGTCATATTTGAATTTGGTTATGGAATCCTTGTTGTTGTTCTCGTTATTCCTTGAGTTGGTGTTTACCTTCTTGTAACACAGCTATCCCAGCTAAGAAGTTATCCATGTTTTACGATTATCGTAAGTTTGCAAACCAAGATTTTTGTTTCTTTTTTGTCGAGGTATGTAATTTTCCACGTCAATTAGTTTGAAATCTCTGTGTGAATGTTTTTCTTTTCACTCCGCGTAAATTTGATTTTCCTCGTCGCCACTGTCGTAAAACAGTCCACTGCCACTGCTGTATCGGTCTTTTCGGGACAGTTACCGCTCTGACAGATATTGTTATATCCTGGAGTCGTCGATAGAATGGTACGATCTGGCACTGTACAATCCTCAGTCATACATATTATTATCCTCAAATGGTTGGATCGTTATAACGTTCATTCAGCATCAGTATAATTACTGCATCAGAAACAGACACACCTATCAAGACGGTCTACACGTATTCTGGACCTTCCAGACCATTCTCTGGCCTTCCTTTCTTGACCAGCTACAGGTCTGTTTATAATGTCTGGCTACTACGACTTTTTACCGGTTGTTTTTAGAAAATAACTTGCCAGCGCTCCTTGCATTTTATACGTTGTAATCACATTCAGTTAAAATGGCTTATTGAAGTGTTTTGTTCCTCTTTTTCCCTGACGATTGTTTTACATCATTTTATTCCCGTCGGGAATAATACCTGCATTTAACTCCAATTCTTAATGTGTGTGTGTGTGTGTGTGCGCACGCGTGTGTGTGCGTGTGTGTGCGTGTGTGTGTGTGTGTGTGTGAGGGTGTATGTGTGGGATATATATATATATATATCATATCTATCTATCTATCTATCTATCTATTTATCTATCTATCTATCTATCTATCTATCTATGTGTGTTTAAGCGAGCGTGTGTGTGTATTTATAAGCATCTTATTAATTTGCAGTGGTATTTGTTTGTGTGTGTGTGGTTATGTGTTTTCATATGTAAGTGAGTATGTGTGAATTTGTGTGAGAGTATAAGTGTCCGCATATTCGAAAAATTAGACTAGAATGTATTCGTGGGTGTGTGCTTGTGTTTGTGTGTGTATGCGTACTTCTGTTCTCACGTGTGTGCGTGTATGTGCGTATTTCAATGTAGAGCTCCTTCCAGTAGTCTATACTTATTCATATAAATAGTTGTTACGTTACAAACACAAACACGCGCGGGCACACTGTTTTCCCGGATTTAAAGGTATTATTTTATATCAAATTTCAGAGCCTCAACTTTCTCATATGACAAGATGACCCACAGGGCGACAAGAAAACAGTGGTGACGGCTCCACAGAAATCCATATTAAGTTCTTATAAACTTCCATATTTAATTTACTTCACATTCATAAGTGAAAACAAGTAAGAAAGAATGGAAAAAGTGCTTTAAATCTCCATTTATTCCGTTAAATCCATTTAAATATATACACAAGTATACATACATACATGCATACACACACACACACACACATATATATATATATGTATATATATATATATATATATATATATATATATATATATATATATATATATATATATATATATATATACATATATATATATATCTGTATGTATATATATATGTGTGTGTGTATATATATATATGTGTGTATATATACGTATGTATAGATATATATGTATATATGTATGTATATATACATATGTATGGATATATATATATACATATAGACATACATATATATATATTTGTGTGTGTGTGTGTGTGTGTGTGGATGTATGCGTATGTGTTTATATGAATTTATATGTAGTGAAGGAGAGATAGAGGGAAAGAGAGATGTATACGAAGAAAATTTCGTTGGTTTAAGAATGATTATGTTAAAAGAATCTTAAAATATTTAAAAGCCCTCTGCCACCCACACCACAGATTTCTATATTAAAGAGAAAACTCGGTGTATAAAGATATGTTATCTCCATATCATCAGTTTATGTCGTTGTCCCTTTATATGTCTGCATACATAGAACATAGACACGCAAATATATAAATACATGGATGCATATATATGTATACAAGTATATGTATAGGTGTATTTAAGCATGCGTGTATATTTGTATCTACTCCATAGCTACTTTAAGAATTTATGAATAACTATAGAAAATTCCGTTATGGGATGATTTTATTACAGTCGGCGGATTCAAGAATTATCATAGGGCTTCACATTTCTCCTGATGACTCATGCATCTCAGACGCAGGAGTGGCTGTGTGGTAAGTAGTTTGTTCACCAACCACATGGGTCCGGGTTCTCATCCCACTCCGTGGAACCTTGCGGAAATGTCATCTACTTTAGCTTCGGGCCGACCAAAGCCCTGTGAGGAAATTTGGCAGACGGAAACTGACAGAAGCATGTATATATATATATATAT
>NC_068987.1:106953451-106958569 GCF_001194135.2 Octopus bimaculoides
ATTTCAGTACCGGTTTCAGTCATTGAGATATTTTCAATTCTAAGTATGGAAGACAATTACATTTTGGAAAAATTAAATGAAAAGTTTCTTTTGAAGAATATTTGCCTAATATTCACACACACATCCACATATACACGTACGCAAGCACAGATATAGACTGATTAACTGAATCGCTAAAATATAAAGACAAAAAATCAAATTGAGGGGAAAGCATCTTTGTTATTTCCAAATTACCCTGATTCAGATACAACTAATAAGACAGCCGTTGCTTTATGTCACAGACAATGAAAGTTAAGTTTTGGGGATTTCATTCACAAATACACACATTGTTTATTTATTTATTTTTCTTTTTGTCGTTGTTTTGACTTGATTATGTACTGTGGCGGTCAAAAATATTGAAACTCTCACCACGCAAACGTTTAGAGACACTAAACCTATATTGAGAAACCAGGACTGCATTGTGAGATATTTCCTTGCTTGTAATATGAGCAAGATTGCACTGCATATTCCATGAGAATTCGGGAAAATATATCTTGCTATCTCCATTGAAAATGGAGATAGCTTGAAACTTATCCTCTATAGCTAAATCTTTTTAATTTTGCATTAAATCTAGGAAAACCCACCAGTTTTCTAAGTACCAGTTAGGAATTAACTTCCTAGTGCATGCTATTGGCCTTACATTTCCACGAGCTCTTCACTAAATACACTCTTTACTTCTTTGAACAACAACATGTTTAATTCTGATCAAATGCTTCAAATACTTCAGTAATCCAATAAACTGGAAAGGTATCTATTCTGATTCAGTGATTTTACAATTGCTCTTTCACTACATTGCTTATATAGCATTTATAAGTGACTTCTTGTTAAATGTTAATCCAATACTGCGTATATATGGGAGATCTAATGCACTTTAAATTAAACAAATTACTGCTATGGAATTTATTGGTAACAGTAAATGAGAACACTTTTTCGAATGCTGATTAATATGCTTTCCGATTTTGTTAATTTTCTATCTCATTACATTCAACCTGCTATGCAGTAATACAACTTCACTATTATTTTCCTCATAAATAAGATCAGTTGAATGTATAACGTTATTATTAATACATTATAGATACTGTAATTCTAACAATCGCCATTAACTTAAATCGGGAAAATTATTTTTTTCTTTTTTACACAGATAAGAAAATGTTTCTCTGTGGACAGTTTTAACTTTTAATATAACGCTGTAAGACACAGCTATAGCTTAAATAACAGATTTGAATCAATAGAAACACATTATAAATGCTACACTCCAAAAGCTAATTTTCGCTACATGAGAGTTCTGTATTACAAATAAATACCTGTTGTGTGCATCACTGTTGCATTAGTAACCATGCTACGAGCGCACACAGAGCCACACACACATACACACACACACACATATTAGTGAGTGTGCGTCGCTTTACTTAGGTTGGTATGTAGGATCTACATTGGAGGGTTTCAGTGATTCAGATTCGCCATACGATTAATCCTACTTAGGTGATCTTCCTACCAGACTTGCAGCATAACTGTTTCAAGAACGTCATCTAACAATATTAGCATTTATCCACTAGATTTCATGCTATACCCTTGTGCACATTTCGATGACCCTTCCTACTTGTGCTTGCTGATCAAAATGCTAAACCTTTCAAACAACCATATGAACACATAAGAGAATCATAATTCGCCCTTCCATTGTAATTAACTTCAAGCACAACGATGGCGACAAAGTGCAATTAAATAGGTAGATTTTAAGTTAGTGCCCCTTATGCTATATTCCTCGCACTGACTTCACTCCACTGCCAAAAATAGGGGACACCGCTAATATCATGAAGTGTTTATTTTATCGTCTTGTCTTACTTCTCATACTGAAGCCAATTCGGGGCACCACCTTCAGGGATATAATTCGACAAACGATTCCAGTACGTATTTTTAAGTCTGGTGTTTATTCTATGAGATTTCTTTTGCCGAACGGTTAAGTTATGGGAATCCAAAGAAACTAAGACCGGCTACCAAGCGTCGGTGCAGGCAGACACAAAGACACACACCCATATCACATATTGGTAGTACGGTATCGATCAGACTGTCGCATGTTATACATCGCTGGTCACAATGCCCTTCGCAATTTGTTTTATTCTTCGAATGATGCCAACCTGCTGGCTTGACGAGCAGGCCAACACACACATACACACATGCATATGACGTATTGCTTTTAGTCCTCGTCTACCAAATCCACTCGTAAGGCTTTGCTCGGCCTGAAGCTATAGCGGAAGGCACTTGCGCAAGTTGCCACAAAACGGGACAGAACCCGAAACCTCACACAACCACGGCTGCGCTGAGAGACCGTGTCGAACCAACGTCATTGGATCCAACATATTTTTTTTTTTGTTAGCATTTTATTTTAATACATTTGTCTTTATTTACTCGACTACCGAACGAGAATTCTATAATTAGCTCCCCTGAATTCTTTACATCTTTATATTTTGGTTTGTCAGAAATGTGTTGAAATTATTGTGAAATCAATATCCTCTAACTCTATTTACTGCAATATGTTTATTTAAATTGTCTTTCTCTCGCTATTTTTACATTGTCAATAATTGAGTATCTCTTCACATTGGAGAAATATTTGATTTTGTCATGATATTCATTTTTATATAATTGTTTTCATAATTTTTCATGGTCGTTATCCTAATAGCTAAAGTTTTTACATCTCATTTTTGTGAGGAGATATTATGAATCTAGCTTTGAGTGTTGTTTTATTTTATTGAAATTTATGAATCAATGATATACGCTGCATTAAATTATAATTATTTAATTACTTTATGTTAAATTTATATACAAATTTGCAATTTATGTTATATTTTATTATTTGTTTATATTTTTTAATTAATTTTCTCTCGTTTATATTGATATTCTATATTCGTACATCTTCATAGCAACGTCAAATCTTAGATTATTAAATATCTATCATCCTATTAATACTGGAGCTAT
Source organism: Octopus bimaculoides (assembly GCF_001194135.2). Taxonomy (NCBI): domain Eukaryota; kingdom Metazoa; phylum Mollusca; class Cephalopoda; order Octopoda; family Octopodidae; genus Octopus; species Octopus bimaculoides. The sequence continues at coordinate 106,956,464 of NC_068987.1, forward strand.
GTGACCCTAGGAAAGGGTCTATGTAACCTCTCGATCTTTTAGAAATAATAGCCAGATCTCTTTACAATTCCAAATTTATAGCTTAAAAATGATTTCATTGTGCAATAGTATCTGAATTACATTATGTTTAAAAAATGATGAGATATTCAAGGGTGAATTGTCATTTAATACTTGTCTGTTCTTTCAAGGATCACTCGAATAGAACAAAATAAATGGAATATTTTGCAAAAAACAAAAAAACAAAAAACGTTTAGTTCTTTTATCCAGTGGCAGTGGCCAAGTCGGCACTGAAACACTATGATCATTAACTCGATGTTAAAGTATAAGGAAGTATCAACACATAGATTTTAGACAAAGAGAGTATTTGAGATGTAAAAAATAACACCTAAATATTCCCCTCACCTCACGATTTCATATGTTCAATGAAAACAAAACATAGCGTAAAGTAATCCTAAAAAGATTATGTCAGACACTACTGAATCAATTGCAACCCATGACTTTTGAATTTGTGAGCGATTGTTCACGCAGTTTAAATGTTCATATACATACTGTATATAAGTAAATGTGTGTCAAATGGTCCCGCTAAATATGAGAGGTCAATGTGTGTATATAAATAATGCTTTCTCAGATACTAAGGCGAAATTCCTCAGACATTTTGGGTTGATAATTTGATAACCATCACGGTCGTAGATACACACACACACACACACACACACACACACACACACACACATGTATATATATGTGTGTATGTGTGTGTATACAGAGAAAGAGAGAGAGAGAGAGAGAGAGAGAGAGAGAGTGGCGGGAAAAGCGGGGTTGCTGACGAAATTCCAATTCCACCTTTGGAACTGTCGCAAATGTACTCTGTTTTGTAAGATTGTTGTATACAAAGACAAGCTGTTTATCTCTGTCGATACATAGAATGTTGGTTAAAAATCTTTACGCATTTTTGCAATATTATTAAAGAAGAAAATAAACAGTTAGAGCACCAGAAAATTAAAATATTAATTACCAAGTCACGTGTTATATAAATGCAATCTACACTTTCCAATTCCCTGAGGCCCGTATTTGTGATGAATTCATAGATAGTTAAAAACGGCAATAAAAATGAGAAACAAGCGCACTTCACTCAAAACTTAAATCAGATCTTAATGTTCCCTGTACACTGCCATTCAAGATGCTGTATATAAAGTTGACTTGGTTACATCTATCAATACATAGAGTACTGGACGTTCATCTGTAAAGCATAGTGAAGTAGGAAAACTATGTTTCTACTTGAGTAACTTTACATAAGACTCACTCTGTAAAAGCGCATAAACGCGCGTGAGCTGTCTCATCCTCTCACAGATCTGAAGATGGCGAACACCTACCCGAAAGAGGTGAAATTCAAAGCAGAAAGAGACTAAGTCGATCTAAATAGACCTTCGTGACCAAATTTTGGGACGTCTTTTTAACAATTAAATTTGTTAAGCCTAAGTTCAATTCGATTCAAATATACACAACGTATATATATATACAGCATATATTTGAGCATTTAATGTAAAAATTCTAATTTCAGACCTATTTCGAAACTTTTGGGTCGTACATACACACACACATACATACATACATATATACATACATACATACAAACATACATACATATGTACATACATACATGCATGCATACATACATACATGCATACATCTATGCATGTATGCATACTTACATGTGTATGTACATATATATAAACATGTCTGTGTCGCCATATTCTCTTGCATATCCGCTAAATCTGATGAGCGTAAGGTTACATAATCGGATTAATACCTAACACTCCATTCTATTCCTTGCGCGAAACCGATTAGTAAGATCAACCATGATGGATATATGAGATTATACATTTCGGAGTATAACTATTTATATATATGTGTGTGTGCGCGCGCGTGTGTGTGTGTGTGTGCGTGTGTGTGTGTGTATTTGTAGGTGCAGGAATCGGATTGTTGTAAGAAGCTTGCTTCCTAACCGCATGGTTCCAGTTTAACTCACTTCTACTATAACCGCGCGCGGAATAGGAGCTTGTGAGTAGGCTTGTGAGGCTTGTAAGGGCTTGTGAGTAGACGGAA
>NC_068987.1:106960607-106961221 GCF_001194135.2 Octopus bimaculoides
TATATATATATATATATGTATATATATATATATATATATAAATATATATATATATATATATATATACCTATATATGTATACACACACACATATATATGTATATATGTAATATATAATATAAATGCATACATATACACATTTGCAATTTACACGCCCAAATATATTTTATGAATTCTTGATGGGTGGTTTTTTATAGAAGACTTATTTTGCATTATTTCTTATGTTTAATGGTTGAAGAGTTTTATGAATGTCATCATCCTTCTTTCAGTTTCTCACTCCCCCTTTCTCTGTCTCTCTCTCTTTGTCTCTGTTTCTCCCGTTCTCTGTGTGTCACTGTACATATGTACTTGTGTGTATGTATATACGTATGTATGTATGTTTGTATGCATGTATGTATGTATGCATATATGTATATATGTATGTGATGTATGCGTATGTATGTATATGCATATATATATATATATGTATATATATTTTTTATTTATGTATTTATTTATTTATATATAATATAAATTATTATAATATAAATTATATATATATATATATATATATATAATTATTTGTATATATATATATGTATATATATATATATATATATATATATATATATATAT
>NC_068987.1:106962171-106963400 GCF_001194135.2 Octopus bimaculoides
GATGTGTCAAATTCTCTTATACACCAGATGTGCCATCAAAACTCTTGATTGGACCATGTCAGGTGGGGGAGAAGAGCCATGCAAGGAACGTGAAAATCACGGTGGTGCACCAGCATGACCACAGCCACCTGGCTGAAAGACATAAATAAATAAATAAATAAATAAATATATACATACATGCATACATACATACACACATACGTATATACGTTATTGTTGAAGCTACAGAAGCATGGCAAAAAATCACTACATCCGCTACTCAGAGTTTCACGTTCCCGTTCGTCGGACAATTGTGATTAAGAATCTAAATTAAAAATTCTTAATCACAATTGTCCGAAGACGGGAACATGAAACTCTGAGTGGCAGAATTTTTTTTTTAAAAATGTTGTTTTTGCAGCGTTAATAAAAAAATCACATTACTCTATCTCTAGCCTTCGAGTACTATTTTTTCCCACCTTGCTTCACATTTATGTGATTACTCTGATGCACATGCATACATACACCCACACAACCAACCACACACACACACACACACACTCACACACACACACTCACACACACATATATATATATGCATATACATATGTATAGTATAATATATTCATATTTGATATCAGTGTGGGTGCATATGTTTTTGTGTTTTATCTGTGTGTTTGTATGTGTGCGTATGTGAGATTGTTTGTAAGTACTGTATAGTTATTTCGTTCTGAAAAAGCACGTGCAGCCTCATAAAAAGGACTTACTTATTGTGTTATAAAACTTTATCGTCACACCTGTGTATATGTAAAATTATTTTTTTGAAGTAATGTTCAAATTTTATCTATTCGCCTGGGAATACAGGCACGTACATGTTGCATAAAAATGTGGAAGCGATATTTATTAAGTAGATCTTGTTTAGATAGCATTCTGGTGTTACTGATTACATTGTGCGTGAATCATTTTTAATTTTGTTGCTCTAAATGTATCCGATTATTTGATACGATTGCGTGTACTGAATACATCCTTTGTAATACATGTTTTAACAAGGCTAGCGTCATTGATGTTCTAATTAATTTCTGTTTGTACAAGGATGTTCCCTCAGTAACACGAAAAGCTTCCCACTGTGTGGCACCTTGGACAAGTGTCTTCTACTATAACCTCGGGCCGACCAAAGCCTTGTGAGTGGGTTTGCTAGACAGAAACTGAAAGAAACCCGTAATATATATGTATATATATATATATATATATAT
>NC_068987.1:106963636-106966376 GCF_001194135.2 Octopus bimaculoides
ATATATATGTGTGTGTGTATATGTTTGTGTGTTTGTCCCCTCAACATCGGTTGACAACCGATGCTGGTGTGCTTACGTCCCCGTAACCTAGCGGTTCAGAAAAAAGACTGATAGAATACGTACTAGGCTTACAAAGAATAAGTCCCGGGGTCGATTTGCTCGACTAAAGGCGGTGCTCCTGCATGGCCACATTCAAGTGACTGAAACAAGTAAAAGAGTAACAGAGTAAAGAGTATAACTGTAGAATTTTGGAAGAAGTCTCTTCCATATAGATTTATCAAAATCTGTAAATATTTTGTCAAAGTTTGTTTAAAGTAAATCTGCCCTTGTTCTTTAACTTGTGAACATTCTAAAGACTTTAATTCCTCTGTGAAATGTTGGTCGTACGGACAGCCTTTTTGCTTCGTTAGAAGAATTTTTGGCCAACTTTCCATCCTAGAAACCTCAAGAAACAATATTTTTCACGCCGAGAAGAAATCTGAACTGAAATCTCCTGGGAAAATCTTCAGGTTATTTCTGTGATAAGGTGATCAATAACATATTTTATGATGTGACAAGTTTCCTGTTCACCGGTCAATCTCGCATCAACTATATTTTCACTGTACATTCGTTTTCGGTGTAGTTCTTCTTTCATTGGTCAATCCTCATGTTTCTCATTGATTCGCAGTCGCTTTAAGTGCTTCTTGACAGAACTTTCCATATGATTCCATCAATTTATCTTTCAGACAATTAAGATCAATTGCTGCTTTTCTAAAATTCATATACGGATACGGAAGTGTTTCTGCTTTCGATCGATATATGGTACGATATTTCTCCATAAATGCACAAGTGCGGAATGTAAAATACAAGCAGCGAATATTAAGAACAACTACGTTTTCTCTCAGCCGTTGAGCCATTGTTATTTAATTGCTCCAGCAGTTCGAGGAATTTATCCTATTTTTCTTGTACAACTGGTTTCTGCTTTACTTCTTGCACTCCAGTTATGTTTCTGATTCATACTTCACACAAACATTGTTGTAGCTATATTTTGTTCTACTGATATGCTGCAGGATCAATGGAAACCAATAAATGGTTCCAGTTGTATCAAAAGGACATATTCTTCTCTGCTTTACAAAATAACGATACGTGTTATAGTTTATAAAAATTCTGCTTCAGATTTTTGTTGAGTATTCTTTCTTAAACACCTGACAGAGAATCTGTCATATCAGCAACGTTATCATAATATTGCTAACAACAATCACTGAAATACATTTCACCTACTTTGTCATGTGTGATTAATATTTTCTTAATATTGGCGCCGTCAGTTGTCTTTATCTTTCTTGTCAATAAATGGTTCTTTGACATTTTTTATCTTAAATTAGCATCAAGAAACCGAGTTACTTGAATTAATTCTACTCCATACACTAGATGAGAATGTCAGAGAACTTGCGTCTAAGGATTGTTTACAATAATGTTGAACATACGAAGCTATTAGTTGATGTACGTTTTGAAGCAAGATTGGATATTAGTGTTTGCTTTTGTACATTTTCTGTATCGTAAATGATTAAAGGAACAGGTTTTGGTAATAACTGCAGCTGGAACAGAATATTTTCAGATATTTCCTTGATGTCTATCTCTTCACTGGGACCAAAAGTCGCTAGATTCTCCGGAACAAAATGTCGTATTCAATGCAAAGACCCACGCAGTGCACGCCACCGTTTATAAATATCTTGACAAACTTACTTTTTCAGATTTTCATTAATGATAGTTTGAAGAAACACTTGGAGCTGAATTTCTTTCTAGACAGTAAATAACCTACGATGTTGTGGCTATTTTCATGGGAAATGAGTTTTCAATAATTCCACCTATGAAATGTATTATGTTTTGAAGACAGATTGACTATCGGATATTGTAAGTTAAATAAAAATAGAAAACTAGGTATTTTGCTTTTAGAAGACGGGAAGACGGGTACCAGTAATTTCTGAAGTCTCCTATACTCGCATAGATTTAATTAGAGAAAAAATGCAGTGATAGAATGCCAGGAATTGGCATCAAACAAATTTTCTTAATATTGAAATTGAAGCGTTCCAATTTAAACGATTTATATGTAATCTGTGTATGATGCGATTGACGAGAGGTTTTTTCTAAATCCTCAGGGACTTATTATAGATATGGGTTAAATGTATTTCAGAGTCGCAACACTCTTTCGTGGATTGATTGCTGCCAATTTGGAATCGTGTAAATTATTACTGATGCTTTCAGGAGGACAGAAAACTGTGTGATACCTATTTTCGTTTCCTTCACTTCTTTCATATCCCTTTCCCCATTTTCTTTATAAATTTACAACGAAAAATAATAAATGAATAAACACCTAAAACATTGGATGCAGAGGACGTGAACTTAATACGGGGAAATTAATTGTATAAAACATGGTGAAAACAAGAAATACTGTTTATGTTTTATTTATTATAATGGCACATGATTATCTGCATCTGAATATACATCAATTTGATTGTATGTGTGTGTATGTGCTTACGAGTGTATATTTGCGCAAAGACATACGCCCACGCACGCATTGTTATACATTGTGTAGTAATTAGCTCTAATATATATACATGGTTGTAAGCATACACTCTCAAATTGTGCGAGTCCGTTTGCATATGCATGCTCGCCTTTACTGCTTTGCTGTGTTTATGTGTGTGTGTGTATGTTTCTTTCCTCTTGAGGTTTTCCTAAATATACATCAACCACACGCAGCCTA
>NC_068987.1:106966386-106966830 GCF_001194135.2 Octopus bimaculoides
GTAACAGATACAGTCCAACATCAAGAGCACAAGTACAATCTTTCCACTCTCTCTCGCATCTCGATCTCTACCACACTTCAGAGCTAGCTAGTTTTATATCTCCATCACTCGAAAGCACTCGGCTCACTCGTCTCTACATATATCGCCAACTTTACTACGTCAAACGTCACCTTCCCAGAATAAGCTACTGTACGCAATATCTCGTCACTGGTTATCGGGTCTCTCAAATGCCCTCCATGTATATGTCTTTTATTCTGTTGCTGGCCAGAAGCACCAGGAACGTGACATTTGCGGCGATGATCCTTAGAGTATCGAAGGGGTTGCAAGTAGTAAGCTGCCTGCCTATGAGCCCAGACTCTATCCAGACCGAACAAATATTACGTAGCCGTACATATATATATACATATACATACAGGGAGAGAGAGAGATGCATACACACACACA
>NC_068987.1:106966930-106969590 GCF_001194135.2 Octopus bimaculoides
GTATGTATGTATATATTTATTTATCTATCTATCTATATTTGTATGTTTGTATAATGCCACGTATGTATGAATGTATATCTTGAAGAGATAAACAAAACCGAATTTAAAATCCAGAATTCTAGTACTTGACATATCTAATCACTGAAACTGCAAAACTTCTCACGATGTAATGTGTGGTATGGTCTGGACATATCACCCATTGCATGTGAAAATATACTGAAGTACCTGATTCATAAAAGAAATAAGGAAGAAGTTAAACACGACAAAGGAAAACAAACAGTGTAAGTAGTACACGAGAAGATTTGTTCGTAAAACTACAGCTGTACAACAGATTGTAACTGGCGTTCGTATTAACGGTGTCTATCGATATATGGGCGGGAGACTTATAGCTACAAAATAGTAATTGAACATGGGATATTTTCACAGTGAAACTATATTCCGCGAGGCCTAAATAATCTGGAATAAAATGTCGAATAAAATTATAAGTAGCAACAAATACGAGAGTATAGACACATCGCGAAGATGAAACATGGTAAAGTTCCTTCTAGAAATTCTAACACTTCATAACAGGATCCGAGGAAGGTAGACATGTTTCAATGTTTCCTATAGTTGTTGTTTTGTTCATATCCCTCGGCAGGTTTTAGGTAATAAAAACAGTTAGAACACGTGATCTAGTTGTTATGTGAGCGGCGTATATCATTAGAATTCAGTCGAGGAATGATTGTCGAACAGTCAATGAATATGGATACCAGCGGTCTGTGTATCTCTCCTATTTCTAAACACGAATACTTACAAGTTTCTGAGAATTGACGAGTGTAGTGTATACATCATGATACATATCATACCTTACAACACTAGACTACGTAACAATGGATGTTCGTAGAAAGGCTTAAAATTGATGCGTTTCTCCAAAACTGAACAAAGCAGATTCACATCAATTTAACAACACATTTCTATAAAAGCCTAGAATTTTTTTGTGTTTTTTTTTCTTCTTTTTTTAACAAAACCTTAACCCCTATACAATGAAAATGTGTCAAACCTTTCAGGAATTTTCCATTCCAGTTCTCTGAGGAAAACATATGCACGCGAATTTACGGGCATATGGTTGCATATATTTACACACATATTAAAGGATAATAAAGGACACACGTTAACAAGCCATCAAAACGTGAGTAGAGGTTTATCCAAACATAATGTAATAGTAGTCTCTCGGGTTAGAGAAAGCCAGTTGGGCAATTTCTCACTAAACAACCTGCACAGATGATTTTTTTTGTAGTGATCAAACGTTCATGCTGTAGTTTAGCTAACTCTTCTCAATCAAATTACTTGTATAGGGGCACACTGTGCCATACTTACATTGTCGAAGCAATCGCAAAGGAACAAGAGATGAAGTGTTTTGCCGCAAAACACAACCCACAACTCAATCTGAGAATCAAACCCACCATATTGCGATCATAAGTGCAACACGCTAACCACTCAGATATGCAACTTCGTTACGTATATACACACCTTGAAAGCTTTCCGTTTAAGGAAAATAGCCTTGCTACTTTTCTAGGAAGTGACTCAACCCCTGTGAAAGTCACCACATAAACCTCAAAGGCAAATTGCTCAATTAAATACGTATATGTCTATACACTTGTAAGATGCATAAAAGAATACATAAATACTAACATACAAATATACTTTATTGCCATACATGATTTGTATCGAGTAACTATCGAGTATGACGGTTTTGCTAAAGTAGTTCACACTCCCCCAAACTAATATGTTAAGTCCAGAATTGCCAATCATACAATATAGAGCCCAGACTTTCATTGCATTTCAACCAAAACTGCAACCTCAACCTAAGTAAATAAATAATTGCCACATATATGTTATAATACGTAGGTTTTAAAGATATCCTAGTCGTCATACCTTCTTACTTGAATGCTAAATGAGAGGTTGATTAGATTTTGAGTAACTCTTTAAATTCATTAGATTTTTCCGAGTGATAGAGGAATAGAGGAGGCTTTACTGTCATATTACAAACGTCTTTTTCTCCCTGACTGTGCGTCAGATGTTTTTGGAACTTGTATTTTTATGCTGTACCGTTTATACTGCTTTTTATTCGTATCAAACTAACTTTTACAAGGGTGAAACGGCGTTTCATTAGTGTTCTCTTCCGTTTCTGCAAACCGTCATACAAATTTTAGGCTTATTTTTAAAATTACCATTGGGTTATATTACTTTGCTTTTGATGATCAATCCATACACTCAAAAACCGTACCATTTTAATCATCACATTATATCTACGAAGGAAAGAGGGTCCAAGTAGCTAAAATAGCAGATTCTAGAGCCCCTTAGTGTAGTCTTCTCTGTATTTTCAAGTATTGTTTTCCTATAAACGGGGTAAGCTTTAATGTTTTAGCAATTGTAGCTGAATATGTTTTGTCCTGCATTAAGCCTTTTAAACGTATCAAGTTAAATATCGTATGTTATGCCTTTATGCAGTAACATGAGAAGTGCATAAGAGAGTGCAGGAAAGATATGAGTTGTGAGGGTAAAAAATAAAAGAATACCTGATTCGTATTGATGTGAGGATGTTGATCAGATTATGAATAGTGAGATGAGCGTGCGTACGGTATGATTCCAGTTAGTTGTTACCAGGTTCATAAGTACTT
>NC_068987.1:106971043-106972150 GCF_001194135.2 Octopus bimaculoides
TATATATATATATATATATATATATATATATATGTATATGTATATATATATATGTATGTATATATTCATACATATAGAGAGATAGATAAATACTCATGTGTCCGCCTAAAATATACATAAACGCACACACACGCACACATATACACATACACACGCATACATACATACACACATACATACATACACACATACATACATACATATATATACATATGAATGCGTATGTAACGTGATTATAGTTTTTCGAATTGGTAACTATACTTTGATCTTAGCTAAAATAATGAGAAGCATCCTTTTTGCCTAACAAGAAAGTGATTTTAAATTGTTAAATTTATTTGAGTTTCCGTGAGGCTGAAATAACAGACAGCATCCTGAAATTAGTGGACATCTTTACAATGTACGTAATGTTGTGTAAGGTCCGGTGAACACGGAAAGTATTTTGGTGAACTTTTTTGTCCAATTCATCTGTTCGGCAACATCTTTTCAATGTACGACATGGCAACGCTTCATCAAGGCCCTCATATTACTCTGCTAATATGGAGCTGCCGATCTTTCTGACAATAAGACTCTACATCTTCACAGGCCCTTTGAATGCTTAGCATAACAGATTACTGAAGCATGTTCAACTATATAGGATCAACCACAGCGCCGTCTGAAACGGTGATATGTCGCAGTATTATGTTAATCCTGATAAATTAACGTCATGTTTCTCCGTAATATGCGGATTCTCTGATCCCCCACTAGGTGGAATTTCGGAAGTTAATCAACCCATTTAATGTAAATATTGTCTCATCACACTCCAAACTTTTTTGTTTGATAGTGTATATCTTCAACACATCTTCATCACCATGTACCAGTCCACTTTTCGGTTGGGATCACCTTCATTGAGAGCTTGGATTATTCGTGATATGGATGTTTATGAATGTCAATGTCAGTTGATGTTTGGTTTTGGATGTCTTTACAATACCTCTTTACTTGAACTCTGCTAATACCTTTCCAATGGCCATTCATGTTCTGTGAGGCTATCTGATGTCTATGCTCTTATGGAATGTTTCTTGTAACATACCATTTCCATCCGCTTCAAAGTTACCTCTCATTCGAGAGATT
>NC_068987.1:106972250-106978575 GCF_001194135.2 Octopus bimaculoides
TTTAGATAAAATCCAAGACATATACATATGTACGCACTTCAACCACACATATCTCCCATTAATACACCCATATTTTTGTTTTGTTACTTATTTTGCTAATATATATCAACATACATACACACGCACACATATATAGAAATATATGTGTATGTTGTATATGTGTCCATATGCTTGAGTCATATCTATGTATGAGTTTATGTATGTATCTATGTATACGCATATATTTATATATAGAGAGAGACAAAGAGGTGGGTGGAGAGAGAGATTGCTGAAAGACATCCTAAGCGACAAAGATTGAGAACTCACATTATAATTATTCTTCTACTCAGGTTACTATTTATAACTGTTTTATATTTCATTTAAATTAGCCGCTGGTGATCGTAAAATAGAGTGTCTTATGCCGTGATTATTTCGACGATAGTGTTTAAGTAAAACAGCCGTCTAACAACATTTATCTTTCGTTTCTGGTAAACTGATTGTTAAATAAAGGTATAGATTCAATTATGCTACTGTCAATGTCTTTACGAGTAAATCTCGTGTTGATTGTGTCTTAAAATAATTTGTTATCTAGCTAAGTATAAGTACACATGTATGTAAGTATGTATGTATGTATCTATGTATGTATGTATGTATGTATGTACGTAGGTAGGTAGGTATATATGTATGTGTATGTACATATATGTGCCTGTATCAGTGTATGCAAATGATTATATACGTATGAATATATGTGAATATATACGTATATATATGTATATATACATACACACACACACGCACACACACACACACACACACACACATATATATATGTATATATATATATATATATAATTCATATATATGTATATATATGTTTGTATGTGTGTATGTGTGTACATGTATATATGCGTGTGCGTGTGTATTTATATGTATGATACGTTGATTGAAAGATATTGAAATACGCATATATGTACATATATAAATATATATATATATATATACACACATAAATACATACATATATATATGCACCTATATTTATATTCATCTATACATACTGGCACATGTCTGTCTGTCTGTCTGTATGTATGTATGTATGTGTGTATGTATGTATGTATATATGTATGTATGCATTATCTATGTATAAACGTATTTCTACGACACTTAATGCCACTGGATTTTTTATATTAATGTTTTACCACTTAGACAACCAATTGACTCTTTTGATGAATTACCTATCCACACAACAAACCCAGAATAGATTTTATCTTAAATTCATAGATATTTGAATATATTGTTTTAGAAAAAAATACACGGCTACATACATACGCTTATATAACTTTGGCATCAAGTACTACAGGAATGTCCGCACGGGTCGCCACTGCATGGTGCCAAAGGTGCGGTCCACTGCATCTCACATAAGAACAAGATACTGCAGCAGCCTCGGTTTCAGAGGACCTCAGCTCTTCAATGCCCTGCCAAAACATATGAGAGACCTGCAAGACACGGATGTGGAGGTCTTCAAGACAAAACTCGACGCTTTCCTCTCCACGATACCAGACGAACTAATGGCTCGAAATGAGACACAGTTTAGGGCAGCGATGTCAAATTCTCTTATACACCAGATGTGCCATCAAAACTCTTGATTGGTCGAGTTTGCTTTTACCCTTTCGTGGTCGATAAATTAAATACCAGTCTCGTACTTATATCGATCTAATCGACTGGTCCCCACTCTCCCAAAATCTAGGCTCTTGTACCTAGAATAGAAAAGAATATTTTTATTTTGTTATTTTCGTGCATGCGCATCGATAGATTTTTGATTTTGTCGATTACACATAATTGTAGGATAAGTTGAATACCGTATGTGAGAAACAACAGCACCATAACGCAATTTACGCTGCCAGAAATGTGGAAAAGACATGCTGAACTTCTTGGCATTCGCAGACATTTCAGAGTGTTTAGCTATCAATTAGAACTTTTCAGAGTGTCTGTGAATTAGAGAAGACTGATATGTACTGAGAGTGATAACGATTTGGAGTGATCACTAGTGATGGCGACATCATGCCTCCATTCATCTTACCATGCGGCTTCAAATTCAACACGGAGGCCTACATCAAGGGCCTAGAGGCATGAAGAGGGTGGCTGCTGGATGGCCCTATGTCTAGCAACAGGACTCTGCTACACAAGCAGGAGAACCCATTCATGTCTGTCAGACAATATCTGCGACCACATCACCTCTAAAATCTAGCCACTATTCTCCCCAGACTGCAACCCACTTGATTATTATGTGTGCGGTGCAGTTGAGCGACAGAACAACAAAACAACTTCGAACACCAACTTAAACAATGAGACCAACCAGAAGAGTTGCAGGAAATTCCGAAGTCGTCTGGAGGCCTGGCGATTTTATTGAATACATTTACTCATTAGAATTGCGAGATATTTTTATGTACTTCTGGAAAATATATCTGTTAAATGTGTCAATGCTATTTACATTTTTGCGTAATTTAGACGACAATATTTTCACAGCATCTTGTACATCTATCTATCTATCTATCTCTCTCTCTACATATATATGGATAGATAGATAGATAGATAGATAGATAGATAGATAGATAGATAGATAGATAGATAGATAAATATGTATGTATGTATGTATATATACATATATATATATATATATATATATATATATATATATATATATATATATATATATATGTGTGTGTGTGTGTGTGTGTGTATACATGTATATATCTATATAGGTAGATAGATCGATAGATCGCTAAATGTGATTCTAACAGCTTAAATATAATCTCTAACAGTATACTAAACTTCCATATTTTATATAACGTGATACCGACTAATTTCACGCTTGGACACACACGCGGAAGTCCTGATACACTGATATATTGCTATAAGTGTAATATATATATCTGATATATGTATATATGTGTGTGCGCGTGTGTGTGTGTGTGTGTGTGTGTGTGTGTGTGTGTGTGTGTGTGTATGTGTATGTGTGTGTACCTATGTATACATGTCCGCAACTATATATGTATACATATACAGGTGCACGTGTATATATGCGTAATTATTCATGTATCTACACGTGTGTGCCTCTTTATATACATAGACGATAGAAAACCAATTATCAGTTATTCCGTTTCATTTAATCATATTCCGGTCAATAACTTCTGCGAAGGAATTTAGGAATTATTTTTTCTTTGACCACAGTGAAAATGTATATACTTCTATTCTTTTATTTTAACTGATTTACAACTTCTATTTTTTCTTCTTTCATGATTCACAACTAACGCCATGCTGAAAACTAGCCTTCCTTCTGCATTAAAAGAAACAAATACATGTATATATATAATACACTCGTTCTACTTTCTCACTCGGTTGTCCTTCTGATTCTCTTATGCCGATTCCACTTTTACGAATCAAAGAATTTAGTATAAGATTAGTTTTCATTTTTTTCTTATATTTGCAACATTTTGTGTATTTCTGCTGATACATATATGTCTGTGTGTATGTGTGTATGTGTGTGTATGCATTTATTTATATATATATGCGTGTGTGTGTGTGTGTGCGTGTGTGTGTGTGTGTGTGTGTGTGTGTGTGTGTGTGTACATTTTTCTGATGTATCCCAATTTTTTTTTGCTTAGTCACTTAAGCATTTCAAAAAGGACATATATATATCAATAGGCCTTGAAATTCCTAAAGATTGCAGAATAACTTTCTATCGCGAACCTTTGTCGAAATGAGTGTTAGAGAATAACAGTCCAACCTGTCTTTCTTGTTTGCCTTTTCAAGTTTTCAAACGAATCTCTCGCATGACATTATGTTATCATAGATTTCCTGACGCTGTTTCAAAGTGTGAAATATTAGTTATTCTTGTTTCATCATTGTGTAACTCCTAAGTTAAAAGAGGTTCGGTCAATGAAGTTCAACTGATACATACATACAGAAATAAAGACATCCGTCCATACATAGGCACACATATATGTACCTGTTTCCGTAACAGCCGTTATTACTTGCTATAAATAGATGCTAAATTAAGTGTTGTAGAATACGAACGTTTAACGTTAGACTTATTCAATATTCAATCGTACTTTGGGGTAGAACATTGTCTAAAGTGTGAAACTGTCGTGGTGAATGATCTTGCAAATAAAACTTTATATTAGAAAGGTTATATTCAGTTTTCTATTTGGTCCATAATAATACAATGAAGTCTCATTATTACGAATGATAGAAGTGTGATCACTTACCGTAGTAGATGAATTACACAAAGGCATATATCTAGCACGTGTAGATTGGGAATTGCTTTACGTACAACGATCAATATTTGAAATTCTACGGCTATTTTTATTATTTCTAAACTAAATATCATTTTAGATTCAGATGTGCAGTACGTAGACATATCCATTATTAGGTTTTACATACCACTTGGTATACCAATCATAATTTGCGAAACTAATATGGTTTGTCAAGGAGAGTTTTTTTTGCGTTTTTTTTTGTTTTTATTTTTATATTTGGAGGAATTCATTGTATTGTTTATTGGAAAAGTACGAAGAGCGATAACATTTATCTATGTTATTAGGAACGTTCAATGTTTGTCCAGAAGGAAACTTTTTTCATATACTTATAATATTTAACCACATGCTTACAAGAGGGATTGGTATTACTAATTTAATAATTTGAACGACTCATAGTTTAGGTTTACTATTATTCATATATTATATTTCCTTGCCATAACCTCATCATATTAAAACATCATCACATTAAGCTGAAATATTATGAAATATTTTTCGTTAACTTATTAATAAGAAATTACAATTGATATATTTTTAACTAAATGTTTTCTAATGGATCTAGAATTATTCAAATTATTATTTATCTTGTGAAGATTATCATTAGGTTAATGATTTGGATGATATAGGTGTGAATATACATTAACAGCTGTATGAGGAAAATCAACAATTTTGGTACACCTTTCAAAGTTAATGGTTACATTATAAGTTCTAAAATTGAAATAACTATTAACGATATTTAACAGAAAATCATCAAGGTGTAGACCATCGCCCTAAGGTATGGAACATGTCTATGAAATACAAAAACGATAGCAGCCTGACTCTGTCAGTTGCATAATAAATTTTAAAATAATGACATCTAGATTTTCTAGTACAAAAATTATCACTGACAAATATAATTGTGTCACTGGCTACTAAAATATTATCTATTTTTATAGCAGTTAAATGATATCATTCTAGCGAAGATGGGGAGGAGTAGGGAAATGGAAGAATGATAATAGTAATTATCAAGTTGAAAGAACTATTATTTTTCCGTTTTCTAGATTACATCAACAATGTTATTACAAACAGATGTTTAAACATATTTCTTGAAGGTAGGTATTACAGTATTTATTATATCTTCCAATTTTACCCATGTCAGACTTCGATGATCTCATTAATCTAATAGAAGCATTTTCAAGAGAGTCTCTCTTATGGACAATCATAAACAAAGTGAGGAGTTCTTGGTGTTAAATGTTTCATTCACATCTTGCAAACGACTCAGCGCACTGAAACTCAAATTATGACTGACTGAAATTACTTCTTAAACCAATTTCAGTCTAAAATGCACCTCATATTTGATCAACCTATCGCAGATAAGGTCTCATTTGGTTCATAATGCTTGCAGGGTACATGCTAGTAATGCCACACAGATTTCAAATCAGCTCTCCAGCAGCATCCCACCCACATTGGACACAAGAAAGAGACTATTTCGTTCACTTCATACATACAAACACACACATATACACATGAGCAAACACCCAAACACAAGCACATATGTATGTTTTGTGTGTACACACACACTCACACACACATACACACACACGCAAATATATATAATTGTTCAAGAGTATAACAAACGTTAAGGCAAAATAAACAGCTCAAGTCATATGCATTATTATTAGGAAAATATTCAAAGTCTTACAATTTTTTTCGGGAATATCCCAGAGTATGGGATATTCCGTAGTTGGAGACAAATAGGAAAAAAGAATAGGGTATAGTTTAATGAAATGATGACATAGAGGATAGGAGTAAAGGAATAAGGAGATGCAGAAAGTGAAGAAAAAAGGCATAAAAGTTTATAGTTCAACTTCAACGTTTGTTGTCCTCTTTAACGGTTATATATGCGCGATGTTTGAAATCTGCAATGGCCCCATAACTAGAGTCTCGGCTATAACCTTGGCCGTTACATCACTTACCTAGCGTATTTAGTCGTTTAGATCACCTGTCAACTAAAACCCATTATCTTATATATATATATATATATATATATATAT
>NC_068987.1:106979181-106979777 GCF_001194135.2 Octopus bimaculoides
AAGTATATTTGCCATTTAAATGTGGCTGACCCCTAAGGGTGGATGATACTGTTGCTTTTAGCCCCAGGAGAACATCTCCTCCAGCTGGCTTATCGACACACATCTGTGTCCTGTCTATTTTTGCCAAGGGAAGTTATCCCTCCCCATCTTGATCTGCGATACGTTCGGACCCGTGTTTCAGGGTTATTTCCCTTCTTCAGCGTACGATAATCGCCGACCTTCGATGAGAAAGACAATCTCTTGGCAAAATATAAGTCTTTTTTCCAGTGAGGTTCTTCACTGATATCGAAAAAGTGAAAACAAGCAATGATAAATCTCTGAACGAGGTATTAACAGTAACTGCACGATGAAGTGAAGTATATTTGCCATTTGGGAGGGATAACCTCCCTTGGCAAAAATAGACAGGACACAGATGTGTGTCGATAAGCCACCTGGAGGAGATGTTCTCCTGGGGCTAAAAGGAACAGTAACATCCACCCTTAGGGGTCAGCCACATTTAAATGGCAAATATACTTCACTTTATCGTGCAGTTACTGTTAATACCTCGTTCAGAGATTTAACACACACACACACACACACACACACACACACACACA
>NC_068987.1:106980293-106983084 GCF_001194135.2 Octopus bimaculoides
AGAGAGAGAGAGAGAGAGAGAGAGAGAGAGAGAGAGAGAGAGAGAGAGAGAGAGAGAGAGAGAAAACATACTCTTACATTATATACTTTATACTCATTTACTACAATAGCAATTTTGATATATCATGTTTGTGAGTAATATTTAAAATATCTAATATAATAGGAACATAAATAAACCGATATTTTGTAGGCAATTAGTAATTTGGCAAATGATATAGATCTTTTACTGAAAACATGAACAATAAAATACGAAATTATCAATGCCATATAATACAACGAAGCAGATAATATCAAAGTTCAGCTGAATGCTGATAATAACAACGCTAATACTAATCAGTAGTTGACGATATAAGATCAGTCAGTTAAATTAGAATAATTGATTAAGTTTGAACAATTGATTAAATATATATAAGTATGATGGCCTGGGCGAATGTAGCAATACCGAGTTATAATAATGATGCGATATCGATGTAAAAAAAAAAAAATTAATGATGCTATGTATAACATAATCATTTGTAAATAGACTTTCGATAAAGTCATAATATACTTGAGGAAACATGTATATGTATATAAGGTTACGATAGAAATATGATCATACTTAGATGAATATAATACAAAGGAGTAAGATCAGCTGCAAGAAATAATCCAATTGTTAATGAATAAAGTTAAATTAAAGTAACAATGGGAATTTATTACTTGTAAACCCTATTTTAATTTTATTATATAAAATCATTATGATTCTTAATATTTCTAAGTAGATATTACCAAGTATTTGCATTTACCTGTATTAATATCAATATTTGTAACACTCAAACAAGCTACTGTTCATATTGACACTATCCTGCATCATCTTAATCACAACTATAGCTATGAATTCTTTCTGTTGTATATTAATTAAAACCACAAAATGTTATGCTTGCACTGAAAGGCGTTTTATATCTATATTACTTAATACATTTTGATTTGCCCTTAAAATCTCAAGGGTTTCACGAGTACATAATTAACAATCTTACTTATGGACATATTTTGTTTAACTCAGTGGTTTCCAATGTGGGTGGCATTGTTCCTCTGGGGGTGGTAGAAAGAATCAAGGGGACGCTGTAGAAACATGGAGACGTTAACGAGGTGTCTCGAAATAACAAAATAATACGATAATTAGGTGAAGTTTTATTTATGAAATACAGTTGTTTCGAATTTGATGCAGAAAGTGGTCTATATTTGTGGTGGTAAGGAGGTGGGGTGAAAGGGATGTGGGCTGGGTTTGAAAGGGGTGGCAGCTCTTAAAAAATGTGGGTATCATTGGTTTTGTGTATATATAATGTTCCGTTTCTTGATTCAGTGTATGCCTAAGGTATTTTTCGATTTTGTTATTATTATTATTATTATTATCATTATTATTATTATTATTATTATTATTATTATTATTATTATTATTATTATTATTCAGGTCACTGCCTCGAATCGAACTCAGACTCTTGGAGTTAGTAGCCCACGCTTTTAACCACTACGCCATATACCCAACTGCATCCCACGCATAATAATCAAGGCGGGTGCAGTCTGGATAGCTAGGTGGCCAGATCTTAGGGGTGATGTGGTAGCAGAAATTGTCTGACAACCATGACTCGACTCTCCTGTTTGTGTGGCATTTCGCAGAGTCCTGTTCCTAGATATAGTGTCTTCAAGTACCCACCGTCTTGATCCAGGGTAACACTACCTCTTCCAGGATCTTGTGGGTAAATGAATGCAGGCGTAACGTCACCATCACTATTGATCACTCCAGACACCACGGTGTTGCTGGATGTTAAATTTTTATCACCCTCGTCACATGTCTTCAGATTGCACTGTCCTCAGATTGACAACCAATCAGTCTGAGATGTTCGTATTGGAGGTTCTGGCGCAAATGCCAAGGAGTACAGTACTTCGTTTCCGAATTTCTGGCTGAGA
Source organism: Octopus bimaculoides (assembly GCF_001194135.2). Lineage (NCBI taxonomy): Eukaryota > Metazoa > Mollusca > Cephalopoda > Octopoda > Octopodidae > Octopus > Octopus bimaculoides. Next base: position 106,982,237 of record NC_068987.1, read on the forward strand.
GAATTGAATTATGGTAATGTTTTTTCTTACACATACTGCTGTACTGGCCCTACTACGCTGTGTAGTCGACGTGTCTGATCGAAATCCGTCAAAGAGATATAGTTTAGCAATTACCAAATTACGATGAAATAATGTAATAAAACAGTCTCATCCACCGGTACTGGCGAAATTTCATCTGCTGGCATAATCTATGTTTTTTAGCATTTAGCGTCTACACAAAATAATTTCTGAAGATTATCATAGCGGCCTAAATTGCTTTAAAAAATATGCCGAAGTTAAGTTCTGTGTGCAAATTTATATATATATAGACATTATTTCACTTAAGCGTTGCGAAACGAGCAACCAGCTGTTAGAACTCAATATAAATACGATTTCGAATAAAGCGTTCGTCCCATATAGGCAATCATACGAAATTAAATAAACGACTAGGAAAGAGGACATTATGCATTGGAACTTATTACTTGGCAGCTGTTTCTGCTATAAGATGTCGTGCAAAAAGCAAATGCTTATTTGTAAAATGTGTACAGCGTGGCTTCCCAACCACATGGTTCTGAGTTCAGTGCCACGCAAGTGTCTTCTACTATAGCCTTGGGCCTGACCAAAGCCTTCTGAATGGATTTGGTACACGTCGGCAAAAGGACCGATAAAATGAGTATAAGTACTGGGGTTAATTTGTTCGACTAAAGGCGGTGCTCCAGCATGCTCAGAGTCAAATAATTGAAAAAAGTAAAGGAGTATAGAAGTCTGTGTGTCTAAAAGACAGTATGTATCTGAACTTGAATTTAACGTACATGACCCAAAATATGTATGCGTTGTATTTTCCATATATATATATATATATATATATA
>NC_068987.1:106983415-106991928 GCF_001194135.2 Octopus bimaculoides
AATCTCCTATCAAATTACAATGGAATTTGTTTTTACTAATACGTAGAAAATTTGTCGTTTCACGTCTAGATTTGTAAAGTTCTTAATAAATTATTCACGAATATTTCTGAAGATATTTACATGAATGAGCAACATTTGTGAAGAGAAATGTTGCGTGTAATAGTAAAGTTGTAGGTAGAGATTCCCAGATTAAAGCACTGAGAAATAGATACGGTGCAAGTGAAGAGATAGGTCAGAAAATCTCCAATCATGTTTGATGACAGCTGAAGATAAGCATTGACAAAGAAGACAAAATTACAGGTAAGGTAAAACGAGAAAGGTTGAGTGGTGACAGGCAAGAAGTAGAAGATAAATAGAAAGGAAAAAAAAAACGATAAAGGAGGCGAAAATAAATTCGTGTGCAAATGTCTAAAAATGTAAATGTTAGATAATCGTGTGTAGATATATATATGTGTCTGTATTTGTGTGTATATGAGAGTAATATCGTGCGCTTATATAGAGATGTGTGTATATGTATGTACATAGATATTCACATGCATTGCCACAGATAGATAGATGGATACAGATTCGGTCACTTTATTTATTGATCGATCAGTCAAACTATTCCCGCTCTCATTCTCTCTCTCTCTCACTCTCCCACTCTCGCTCTCTCCATCTATATAAATAGGTTCACAAAATTGTGTCTATGAATCTGAATGTGAGTAAATGTCTGCATATTGTCCAAGAGAAACCCTGGATGATTGACAAATTTGGGGACAGAATATTGAATTTCTGAACAGATGACTGGATCAAAAAGGTAATAAGAGAATACCATCAACTATGAATCTTTAAGAGCTGGATTGAAAGTAATTAATACCAATAGATAAAGACAAAAGGCAAGTTTTCACAAGGATCATTTTATTTCCTGTAATATAAAGTATAATTCTCTTGGTAGTTTAAGAATGTCGAATTGATCAACATCTCTAAATCAGACATAAATAATAAATAGACACCGAGATACACACATATAAGTATATATATATATATATATATATGTAAACAACACACAGACACACAGACGCACATATATACCTGCATATATACGTAGATACAAACATACATACTCTACCCAGATAAGTACATGTTTATACCTGTAATTATTGGAGTATTGGTATATGTAACACACTGCCTAAATACCAATCTTGAGAAATTATATTTCTCAAAAGCAGAAAGGAGAAAGCTAATTCGAAGACTTTAGATCCAACCCATCATTGTAACTGTAAAAATCTGTAAAACATTCCGGAAGTTTATAATTTATGTATAAATGACCATGTCTAGACATGCATAAGAATACATACATGGAAGAAAACATACAACTCTGCACATATACATACTTTTCAAAAATACCCTATTGATGTTGAAATTCCAGAGTAAAATGGTATCATTTCTAAGCGGTAGTAAGGTGAACTTCAGGCCAGTTAAATTATTTTTGTGACATATTTCAACATCGAATTTGTAAAAGGATCTCTGCTATTTCCATGGAGAAAGAATTCTCGCTTTTGTTTTTCTGAATCTTTAAACTACCTCGTTAGGAGATACCGAGGAGAGGTATCTCAAGTAGATTCTAAAGTCATAGCCTTGCCTTAAAACGGGAAAGATCACTGAATGTGTTGCGCTGTTAGACCACCTATTTGGATTAAAAACAATAGTATAAGCGTTAAGTTATAATGAGTAAGAAATGAATTTTAGATAAGTTAAAATACGTTTTTGATTTATTTAAACTTCTAAATACAAATTCACTACAGTTAAGAATGAGAAAAGGAGTAAAACCTAAAACTATTGTAAAGCGTGAAAAAAACGCCATATCTGATCAATATCTGTCCCTGTCTGACACCCAGACACGTTTATGACTCCTTAACCCTCCTCATTCGACGATACCAAAGAGAGATAACACGAACCGATTCTAAAGATAATATCCCAAAGTATCCAACGATTAATGTTATCTTAGACGTGGTTTAAAATCAGTTAAACGTTAGATGAATAGAATAGTTTATTTGCTGCTATTACAATTGTTTCGTTATGAATCTTAAGAATTTTTGTTGTGACGTAGACACACGCACGCACGCACGCACGCACGCACACACACACACACACACACACACACACACACACACACACACACACACACACACACACACACACACACACACACACACACACACACACACACATATATATATATATATATATATATAGATATCAAAGAAAATGAGAATATCTGTGGACAACTACATAGAAAGCGCCAGCTTCTATATCCGGACTATGAATTCATATTCGTACCAATAATAATTAGAGCACTTGGTTTTGTTGAAGGAGAATCTGGATAAACTGGAATTTTCAGAAAGAGAAATCGACCGGCTACTTCGTATATTACAAGCGCAATCTATGAGTGGAACAGTAAAAATATGCAATACTTTTCTCAAGTTCTAATTATTATGAAATTGTCTGTGTTAACTACATCCCTGTGATTGAGTCTTGTATCTTTGTTGGAAACCGGCTCCTCTGTGGAATATTTATATAATTAAAAAATACAAGAGAGATACATACACACATATATACACACATACATACATACATACACACATACTTATATATATGTACAAATACGAACGTATAGATCTTGATCCATAACTGTTTCCCTAATTTTAATTTGATTACTCTCATTAATGGACGCTGGCTGGTAGCTTGTTCGATCCGTTGTCCCTTCTCTTCCTATTGACTTCCATTGACCTGCAAATGTTAGTCTGAGAGTCTGCCTGATGTATTACTACATTTACATCTCCACTTCTCTGTTGCTTTTAATAAATTGTTAAACTCAAGTGGACATTACTGTTTTATGTAAGTTGAAAACGATAAAAACAAAAATCATAACAAATCATAAAAATTAAAGATGGAGTCTATAACAGCAGTTCATGTAAAATACACAATCGCTTCAAATACAGACTGTATAAAATATATTGACATATTTTTAGATTCTCCACTTCTCTTGTTTTAATGATATATACATATATATATATATATATATATATATATATATATATATATATATGAGTGTGTGTGTGTGTGTATGTATGCATACATACATATATATGTGTGTTGTGTGTGTTGGTCTGTTGGTGTGTGTAGGTGTGCGCGCGATATGGTTGTATGTTTCATTGGATATGTTTATATATCTCGTAGTTGTACATTTATATAAGAGAGCATCTGTATATATATATATATATACATATTTATATGTGTATGTATCTCTGTTTATGCGTACGTACAAATGTAAATGTGCACCAATGTATGAGTATGTACGTATAAGCATATAAACACTTACACACACTTCCATATTGATATATTGGACTATATATATACACACAAACACATATACACACGCACATACATAGATGTATAGACAGACAGACAGACAGACAGATAGATAGATAGATAGATAGATAGATAGATAGATAGATAGATAGATAGATAGATAGATAGATAGATAGATAGATAGATAGAAATGACATATATACTGAAATATATGCACATTTGCGTTGCCTGCTTCAACGAATCTCTCTTAGTAGGTTTGCTTTTTAAAAATCACTTTAATATACCATGGAATAATTTTAAAAACCTTGGCTCAATCATCATTGAAAACTTGATAATTACTACAATTTTCAGAAACAAACCTAACACCGGCAAACACATATATACATATATTTTAGATTCTCATAGAATATTCATTGTGGTAAGTGTTTTATATAACGGATATCAGTTGACGCATTGTGAATTTCATTCCAAATTCAGCTTTACTAAGATACATTAACTATGAATATGTCTTCTATGGTCTACAAACTATGACTTTCTGTTCAATATATCATGTCCTACCTTGTTTGGTTTTGGTCTTTCTGTAGATGTTAATATTTTTATAATAATAGCTAGAAGTATATGCATGTGTGTGTGTGTGTGTGTGTGTGTTTGTTTGTGTGTATGTGTGTGTGTGTGTGTGTGTGTGTGTGTGTGTGTGTGTGTGTGGAGACGCAATGGCCCAATGGTTCGGGCAGCGGACTCGCAGTAATAGGAACGCGGTTTCGATTCCCAGACCGGGCTTTGTGAGTGTTTATTGAGCGAAAACACCTAAAGCTCCACGAGGCCCCGGCAGGGTGGTGGTGGCGAACCCTGCTGTACTCTTCCACCACAGCTTTCTCTCAATCTTACTTCCTAGTTCTGTTGTACCTGTAATTCAAAGGGTCAGGCTTGTTGCACTGTGTCACGCTGAATATCCCCGAGAACTACGTTAAGGGTAAACGTGTCTGTGGTGTGCTCAGCCACTTGCACATTAATTTCACGAGCAGGCTGTTCAGTTGATCGGATCAACTAGAACCCTCGACGTTGTAAGCGACGGAGTGCCAACATGTGTGTGTGTGTGTGTGTGTGTGGACGAATCTATTTAAATGTAGGGGTAATGCACAGATCCCATTTCAGTTTCATTGTGTTGTACCTTGGGGAAGTGTCTCCTACTGAAGCACTAGGCCGACAAAATATGTGTGAGTAAATTTTGTTAACGGAAACTGAAACACGTACGACGTATAAATATGTGTTTGTGTGCGTGTGTGTGTGTGTATATATATGTGTGTACCTTTATGTATGTGTTTTCCACCACCCATACACCATCGCTAGCGTTGCTAATTCAAGTGTCCGTTATCGAGCGGTTCACGAATCAGGCGGATGCGAAAACACGGGAGGAAACGAGATGTTTAATGCAAAATGTGAAACAAGACAAACGTTGAATAAAAACCGGAGACAACAGCAAGAGTTGCTTCCCTTAGTCCGTAGAATGCAAAATTAACCTAGCTGGTGTAGTGCAATTCAATGGTGTTAATGTGAAAGTCTGTCACAGCTGTTCAATCCAGAGAGTATGGTGTACTCCAGTTCTACAGTATTAATTTGCCCATGAGCTTGCATTGCCTTAACATTTTGAATCTGGAGTTAGATATGACGGTGGATCTAAATAATGTGCGATCTCTCATCTACACACAGCTTTCATCTATTTCAGCCATTTACATAAGGCGTAGATTTCACTACTGGATAGTAAATGTTCTGCAGTTTGATCTTTAGAGCTCATACGTCTTGTCCAACTTAGTGACTTTATTTTTATTTGTGTCTATGGGCCGGAGGGAAGACTGTCGGTTTGTATAACACATTCTAGTATTTCCTCTTCATAAACCGACATAATTTTTCCTTTCGTTTACGTTAATTTGGAACGCTTTTGTAACTTCACCATCATACTCGAAATTATACACGAGCGAGCAAGCTTCAGTTACATCTGGAAGTGGGCTCTTGGTGTGGATTGCGAGTGAAATGTCCTTCATAGTGAGGCAGCAGCTGTTTGATATTTCTATCGAAAGTCTATTAACTATCTTCCTGTAATTTTGGCCTAATGCGAAATTTTCATCTAATAATACATGAACATTCTTGTCTACATTAGTTTTAACACTCAAGTAGAATGGGAGAGGTGCAAACCATATTAGTTTCCTTTGTCTATTTTTAAGATTCATATTTTAAAGAGTTGTAAGATATCTTATCTTTGAAGTCGCTGTCACCTAGAGCATAATTATTGAAGGAGACTGATTTATCAAATATTTCTTTTAAGGAGCATATATCATGTAACTGATTTTACCAACACATTTTAAAACACTTTGGGAGGTGTCATAAGTGTCTTTATGTATATATGTAAGTTTCTCATTCGTTTCGTGATAGGCTTTACAAGACAGCAAGTTTTAGAGTAGAGAAATATTTTCCAAGAGTTCAATTTTGGACAAGCTAGAGCTTGCAATAATGGAAGGTCTAACTGACAACAGCTTTGTATGATTTTTCCCTAACATTTTCGTGTGTATCTTCGTTACAGTCACGGTATAGGTCAATATCGTGGAAGGGAAACTTGGATATCAATGCGTATAATATATACACACATACAAGATCACAAACGACCGTACTGTAATACGATCCCGTTGATACATTGATCAATTCACTTTCATAGAATTTTTAAACACTTTGAGCCCTTACTGAATAGAAGTGTATTTTCTTTATACATGATAATGTTCGTGTCTATGTGGTCAATATAGCCATATTTTTGGCAAATTCAGTCGCCTTTTCGAGCAACGATCTCGATAACGTGGGATAAAAATCTACAATATCAGACTGTAAGTTTAGCACTACCTATGACAGTGCTACTATCTGCCTATTCTTCTTGTGTAGTCGTCTCTGTGATCTGTTTTTTTTTTTTTTTTCTGTTAGTAAAACTACTTCAATCCCCGCTGAATTTATGTCTACAAGTGGGCTTATTACCGATATCTTAGATTAGTGTAATCTATCATTTTAACTAAGCATTTTAATCTCCCATCAATTTTACTTCATTTGGAGAGAAATTTAGCTTCATCGTTAATATTATCGCATATATCTATATATTAGCTTTGTTATATTTATTTAGTGGACGTGGTGTCATGCAGTAACTTACCACATAAAATCATTAGTGACTTCATGCAGGTTATTGATCTTACCAGAAAATACAAACTTATATTTAGAACATTTAAAATTTCTAATACCAGATTGTAGTTCAACTTGAAAAGGGCTAGAGTACTTTCGGTATCTTATATTTGCTACTAAATCCAGAAGGTCTGCCTGAAAAGGGACTAAATGTTTTATATTGTGCAGGTATTTATGGGTTTTTAATTCATAGCTTTCTGTGGCAAGGGTGTTAGCGTAGCATCAACAAATAAGCCCGTGTCTGTAGTGTGACCTTGCGTGCCCGGATGCTGCATGCATGATTACCTTTGTTTGAGAGTTGAGTAGTTGTCACAATGGTTGCATGCAGTTTATGCGAAGTAGTGCGTGGTTTAGCAACGACTAATGATTCCATACCGAATTATCTCTTTACAGTGTTGTTTTTAAGCGCTTTCTTACCAATCCTCCAACCCATACCACGTCATTTCTTTCATGTAAATTTCTCTCATGTGGTGCTGTTGAACGCGTCCACAGGCTTAATGTATCACATGGATGTAGTTCCTATGTCTGCTGATTGTTCAGCGTTGTAGCGGCAGCGCCAAAAAGATAGTATATCCACTGAGACCTTTTTGGTGCGTTCAAAATTCACATACCCACCACCCATATTTCCATGACAAGGTCATGAGCTGCAATATTCCAAACAGGCTCATGACATGTCACTTAGTCAAATTAGCCCTTCATTTAACCACAAATGTTTTGTCATCAATGCTGCATTCCCCCGTATCACATGTTTCAACTTAAATGTACCATATATATAAACGATGCCATTTAAATCTGGAGCAACACCGGGTGTGACTGCTAGTATATGTATGTATGTATGTATGTATGTATGTATATATGTACATATATATATATATATATATATATATATATATATATATATATATATATATATATATATATATATATGTATGTATGTATGTATGTATCTATTATACGACGTGGTTTCAAGAAGTTCCCGGACTAGTTATTTTTAATAAAAAATAAGTTATCTACCTAAGAGTAGCATCAACAAATATGCCCGTGTCTGTAATGTGACCTTGCGTGCGCGGATGTTGTATACAGGATTGCTTTCGTTTGGGAGCTGAGGGTTTGAGATACGTCACATCCTTCGAAATAGCCACCTTGCGCTGCGATACATCGGTCCCAGCGTTCGTGCCACGTTTGGAATCCGGTCTGGAAATCTATTTCCGAAGCGAGTCGAGGACCTTTTGCAGTTCGCTCTAGAATTCAACAACGACTTTAAAAACGGCAACCTTTGAGCTATCTTTTCCTTTTGGGGAAGAAATGGAAGTCCGCAAATTATAAATCTGGCGAATAGGATGTGTGTGGAAGCAAAATTTTGTTGCATTTGGCGAGAAATTCGCGAGTGACGAGAACTCTATGAGAGGGTGTATTGTCTTTGCGAAGAATCCAATACTTTGCGCTCCACAGGTCCGGTCGCTTTCGCCAAATGTCCTCCCTCAAACGCTTCAAAATATCGCAGCAGAACTCTTGATTGACGGTCTGGCCCTGGGGGATGATTTCTCGATGTACAATACCGCAGATGTCGACAAAAACGAAGAGCATGGTCTTGATGAGCTACGGCTCTGTGGTATTTTCTTCGGTAGTAAAGGTGAAGGGCTCTCACATTGTGATGACAACTTTCGTCTCAGCGTTGTAACCAAAGCATGCTCAATGTCTCTGTAAAAGAAATACCCAGTTTAACGCAAAAGTTCCAAATTCCTGTCAATGACAAAATCTCAGAGTATAGCATACACGTGATCACAAAAGCACTAATTCCACAACTTTAGAAGTAAATACAGCGATGTCACTCAGCACACTGCTTCTTGAATGTCACTACTAACCTTCAGTGCGCACGCCACCGTACGCTGTTGCCGCGCTACAGAACTGCTCCCGAAGCATTTTGATACCACCTCGTATATATA
>NC_068987.1:106992407-106994657 GCF_001194135.2 Octopus bimaculoides
TATATATATACAAGATGAATTATATTTACAGGTCAGAAATGCATGATGGATTATTTTCAGTATAAATTCACACATCATCCACTTAGCGCATTCGAGCCATGCATGTAAATATCTTATTTTAGAAGATGTATAAAGAGGGAAAAGGGACTTTAATTTTAGGCCTTTGCATGTAAGTCCTCTCGAAACTATATTTCTTATCTCTCTCCTTTGTCAATGTTAATTTCAACCGTTCGTATTTTGTTTGCTATCTCAGAAATATTAGTAATAATGGAATATTATTCAGCATAGTTGACTTAACTTCATTGTCTTAATTTATGCTAATGAATTACAATAATTCTTACAAATCCTTACAATGAACCATTTTACCAGGTTTACTTTTAATTATACAAGTTGCCAAAAGATTTTGTACATACATGAGGTTCTAATCTTCGGCACGGCAGTTTCTTATTATGCCAATGAGTTTCAAAATACACCAAAACATGTGTCCACATTTCCTTCCACCCTACACGCAAGAAGCAGACTTTCACTTTTTTAACATAAAAAATCTACGAAGTTGTTCTATATTAGTTTAAAATATCTTCCATTTTAGATATAATTGGAACGCATTTATAAATTTATTGCGAATCCAATGCAATGCCCAAAATTCCATAAATACTTCTGTGAGTATGTGTGTAAGAGAGAGGGAGAGGTCTCAAAGTAGGTTTACAGTTATTCAACTATCTCCTTCGTATTCATATATTAACAGTTTAGATTTTAATTATAAAATATATGAAACCATTTAATTAGTTGTAAAATAGAAATTTAAATGTAATAAAATGTTCTAAAAGAAATTGAACGTGTTTAATTGATAACTCTAAGCCTAATTTTGGGACAGCCTGTATAGTTTCTTCATAAAATTTGTATAAATGTTAACCTGATGACGTGAGTTTCCCACTTCAGCAAATGTCTCATTAATATTCTTAAAATTTAAGCATTAATAACACAAATTTAATATTTCTGTAAACATTTATACATACACAAACCGAAACAGACGCACACATACACGCACGCACGCACACACACGCACATACATACATATACATGCATATACATACATGCATACATGCGTACCCGTATATGTATGTATGTATATATATATATATATATATATATATATATATATAAACATATATATACATACATATTTACATTCATTCATAGACACAAATAGATCTATCTACACGTGCGCGCACATATATATATATATATATATACACAACAGACTTATACATGAAGGATTATTAATAATCCGGGCAAAATGCTTTATAATGTCTCTATTGGTACACCAGTCTAACAGTATTGTTTAGATTAATAAAGGTGTCCGTGTATACTTGTGATAGCGTCTGCGGTTATAATTCTTCACCATTTAATATTGTAAATCCATGGTTCTGTTCCATGTTTAGCGGTTCTTACATATAATGTTATACAAGACAAGGCATAAATAAACGGTGATTTTATATTTTTCTTTGTTGCTATAAATTGCAAAGTTACGGAGACATGAACACACCAACAGCTTTGCAGAGGTAAGATGCTATTCTCATTCACTATTTTTTTTCCTATCATACCTTTATTAATTTAGTGATTCTTCTGTGGATTAGGATTATTTTGTCTTTTATTTTTAACGAAACAGGTGCTTATATGGTACACTAGTATATATAAACATATTTATATATCTCATATATACAATTATTAATTTTGCATGTATGGCTTTTACCCTCGCGGCCACAACGGTATTAGTTTTAGGAATAATAATGTAAATACACTAAAAAGACCTAAAAAAGTACAAAGTAATAAATATTAAAATATTAATATAGTAAAATAGTATATATTTATTAAAGGTCTTTTTAGTGTATTTACTTATTAAATGTTTCTATATGTGATAGTGGATTTTCATGGATGAATTAAATAATTGTATTTTTTTCTCTAAATTATATATATATATATATATATATATATATTAATAATAATAATAAAGGAGTTACGACGCAAACATGTATAAATTCAAATGAACATATTTATCTTCTTCAATATATATTTCAGTATAAAGAATTCATTAAGAGGCTTAAATCAAAATTTCTTTTCACATCATTCAAGAATAAATATAACATCAGAAAAAATACATTCACTGTCGTTTTTTTCTGCTATTTTGGTGATGATTTTTTGAGTTAGCTTACCAATTATTTTTCTTGGTAGTTAATTCATAATATATAT
>NC_068987.1:106994771-106998370 GCF_001194135.2 Octopus bimaculoides
ATATATATATATATATATATATATATAAATACGTGTCTGAGGAGAGTCATTCTCTTTTAGTGACTTCCTATTTAACACATTCACCGGTAAAGTATCCGCTCATGTACTTATTGTTTTCCTAAAATTTTCGTTGCGTCTTGCAATCTTTTCAATAGTCGTTGACTTGGATATAACGTGTGTAGCGTTTGATCGTCGAATTGACCATGACAGAGAATGCTGAGCAGAGAATCTACATCAAATTTTGTCAAACGCTTGACAATACCTGCTCAAATGTCTGCGCAAAGTATTCAAAAAGTATTCATCGTTCTCGACACAATTAAGGGGTTTTTGTGAAACTGAAATCCAAGTGTCCTCTTGGTCAGCTGGTTGTAGTTTTGGCACAAACTTAGCAGACACGCATCTCACACCCAAATCTCCAATGATAATGGGCACACCTGAACCGTAACGGATCTTCACAGATTTGCACAGATGGTTATTGGACGATTTCCTCACTGACAGCTGCACGAACATCTGCAATATTTTTCTCAGTTTTGCTCGTTGCGGATCTCCCAGAACATTCGTTAATGTCGACATTTTCCCGGCAATCTCGCAAACGTCTGAAACCCTCTTACACTTGTGTGTGGCTCATACACTCTTCTCCATAACCTTTCTGCAACTTTGTGTTGGACTCTAAGCAGATATGGCTTTGACAGCTTTCTCTGTCATGGTCAATGCGACGTTCACACGCTACACACCTCCCTTCCAAGCACGGCAGTAAAGAGCAGAATTGAGGTAGAACGTTGAAATTTGGTGAGCATGGATAACAGAAGTCATGGTCAATCTTTGCCAAGCGATTTTACTCCACGTACCTTAGCTTCGTTACTATGCCAACAGCCCGGATACTAATTGATCAGATCCCGTATATATGGGTGTGTATGTGTGTGTATATGTGTGTGTATATATGTGTGTGTGTATGTATGTGTGTGCATGTGTGTGCGTGGGTGTGTGTGTGGTGAGCTGGCAGAATCGTTAGCACGCCGGGCGAAATACTTTGCGGTATTTCGTCTGCCGTTACGTTCTGAGTTCAAATTCCGCCGAGGTCGACTTTGCCTTTTATCATTTCGGGGTCGATGTAATCGACTTAATCCCTTTGTCTGTCCTTGTTTGTCCCCTCTATGTTTAGCCCCCTGAGGGCAATAAAGAAATAAATATTTTGTGTCAAAATTTCTGCTGATCTCATAATGTTTTGTACTCTCGCCAGAGAGCGTAAATTTGTTGAGAATTAGAGAGAAGTGTCAAATCTTGATCTGTCACATCTGCTGTTCTGCACAACACATTACTTAGAAAGAAAGAAACATTTTGAACATTGTTAATTCCAGATCTATATATAATTCTATTCAGATGTTTGTTTATGAGGTCATATCGTTTTGTTTCTATCCGGTTTTATACGTGATTGCATTCTGTTTATGTAAATGTACGTGTTTATCTTTGCGAATATCCCAACGCACTCATCTGCAATTAAATGCACACATTATACATGTATGTAGATATAGTTATGTATGTATGTATGTATGTATGTATGTATGTATGCAGATAACCACTTCTCATTTCTTATGTTAGACAACTGGGATCATTTGATGTTGTTCTCATGTGAGAAGAAACTATACACGCCATGCTCGTGAGGTCTTCGATCTTATTACGTAATCGCTTTGCACGTATCAAACTATTCACATCAATAGGACTCTCCTTAGAACATACGACTTGTATCGAAAGTTTTTGAGCACCAGTTTTGATAGTTCTTTGGCAATGGTCCTTATTGATTTTCCATGACCAATATCCAAAATGGTTTGAACCTATTGGGTGTACTATAGTATTTTCTTCTAGTGTCCGAATATTTATAACGATGCATTTTTGTTTCTCCTGTTATAGTTGAAATATTATCACCAAAGGCCTCTTTTCGAACCCGACTTTGTGAACCAAAAATTTCGCAATATCTAAATTACAATGTTCTGCAGATATGGCAATACCGTTAGCATGTTGGTGTTAAACTTTTATTTGCCATGGGGAATCCGAAAGCAATAAAGACATTGTAATTGATTTGAAGACAGTAATGTACTGGTTATTAAGCATCTACACATACCTATCGCAAACTAATGTGTATATACTTGGTGAGTCTAGTGGAAGGGACACAGTCAACTGTCAATGGGAGACGCCCTTATCATTAACGCATACATACGCAAACACATACACACACGCACACACACACACACACGCACACACACACACACACACGCACACACACACACACACACACACACACATATATATATATATATATATATATAAAGAATAAAAAGTTTAGGAAGGTATAACAATGCAATATAGAACAAAAAATCTACTGTATACCTGTTGTAACTTGGTAAACTGTAGTCCGATGATATTTCGGAATTAGAATTCCTTCTTCAGATCTTAATTTGCTGGAGTTGTTCTATATTGCATTGTTATACCTTCCTAAACTTTTTATTCTTTACAAACAATACACAATGCTTCAAGCGAACTACAATACTCTCCTCTCTCTCTCTCTCTCTCTCTCTCTATATATATATATATATATATATATATATATATATATATGATGCATATTATGATCTATGGGTCGATATTTGTACGCAAATACACATCTTACTTGTATACCGAAACATTGGCAAATGTTTAGCTACCTCGCTGTGTGTGTGTGTGTGTGCGTGTGTGTGTGTATGTGTGTGTGCGCGCGTGTGTGTGTGGCTGTGTGTGTGTATGTACCTTTGTGTCTGCCAGTATCTGCATAAAAATTCAAAACTATCTACTATATATGTATATGCGTATTATTCAAGTTATTGTACAAACATTTCTGCCGAAAGCGTTCTGTTATATCCTCAGGTTAAAAGCTTAACCTTGTTCAGACCCAGCAGCTAACTGTTCAGTTTGACAATTCTGGTGTTTTATATGTTGCATTAAATATTTAGTAAAGAAACTTTTTACGACAAGCATGATCGTGTGCTGCGTAAAGTTCAATTAGAATGCATTTTTCTATGTTCATAAGTGTATGGCTTTGCTCCTGCTGTGTATGGGAATGTGTTTATATCAATATTGACATGTGTACATATTTTTATGCTTCTGTTTATATTTTTCTGATTAGATAAGAGACTTTAAAATATTTTTCCACACATACATGCGTTTCAGTACATTTTTATAACAATACGAGTGTACGTAAATACACACATAAATACGTACATACTACATAGGTTATGTTAGACGTTTGCACGAAAACCCAAATATATAAGGTTTTACGGAGAAAGAAGAAAAGAAAATGACGCAGGTTCTCTAAATCCAGAGATTTTCGTGTGAACAGATGCACACACATGGGTACATGCATCGACAGTTCAATCAACACACCAATCGAACCACGTATTTATAGACATAGTGAACTCTCTTAGCTCAAAAGACGTTGTCGCTTTGTTAGTCTCCGACTTGAACTCGCTCGAGAACCTGAGTTAAACTCAAAGCAACTTCATACATACATACATACATACATACATACATATATATATGTATATATATAAATATATATATATATATAT
>NC_068987.1:106999450-107000161 GCF_001194135.2 Octopus bimaculoides
GGCTCAACTCCCCTCCCCTCTTCATATAACCCCCTCCCCCCGCCTCTCTCTCCCCATCCGCTCTACCTCCAACTTCCTCCCACCCACCTCTCCTCTCCTGCTCCGACTCCTACTTCTCTGTACTTCTCTTCACTCTTCACCCCTACTCTTTCTCTCTTCTCTCTTTTCTCCTCTCTCTTACTCTCTCTCTCACTCTTTTATTCTCTCTTCTTTCTTTCTTACTCCATTCCTCTCTTTCTCTCTCCTCTCTTCCTCTCTTTCTCTCTCCTCTCTTACTCCCTCCTCCCATATCCATCTGCCCCCTTTCTTATATGCACCTTCCCCTTCCCCCTTCATAGTCACCCTCTCCACCTTCATCGTCAACCCTCCTCCTTTATTGTCAACCCTCCCTCATAAGCTCATCCCACCCCAACACACTCCTACCCTACTTTCCCATCCCACCCCATCGCATCCCTTACACCCACTCCAAACTATCCCTCCCATATGCCCCTACCTCTACCCCCACCATCAGCCTAACCCACACCACACCCATGCTTTCGCCACTCTCGCCTCCCCCGCATTCGCCTCCCCCACCTCCCACCTCCCAACACTCTCACATCACACCACGATGCACCATATCACACAACACACCACCACACACACACTAGCACTGACCAACTCCCTTCCTCACCTCACACCTCAAACACACACAGCTTCTCGTCTTGGGTTCCC
>NC_068987.1:107001312-107004329 GCF_001194135.2 Octopus bimaculoides
ATATATATATATATATATATATACATATATAATATGCATGCGTACGTGTATGTGTGAGTTTGTGTATTTACGTGAATGTTTGTCTTTTGTTTTGTTTTGCCTATAGAAACCGTTGTAATGTCAAAATGACCTAAAGCTTAATTTGGCAAATTAGTGAACCGGAATCGACAAGATTATTATCACACTGAAGCAAATATTTGGGTAGATATTGCTAACATTTCTATCTATTGTAACATATATATCCAATATTGATTTGGTCGAATGAGCAGAACCAGTAAAACTATAAATTGCTATGAAATTAATCATTTCCGGCCTCACTTACAATTACAGGCATGTGTTACCTAATTTTACTTGATGATTTACATAAGATAGGGTCTCAGATCAAGTCCCTGTGCAGGAACTTCGCCATTGATATTCGATTCAATACAAACCTGCTTAACGAATGCATCGAGCTGAAACATCTACAAAATCGTTCTGGTCAGTAGCGTTGCATATGTGTGAGCCACAGACGCCATGTCAGATTGATTCCAATACGACAGGTGGCGTTCAGTACAACGTGCTACATTGCATGTCATCTGTGCAGCTTGTATGACAAATACATCAATACTGAAGGATGGGAAATGAGAATGAAACTTGTAACGATGGAAACGGCAACGTTTAAATCATATTATCTTGTCCAAGAAACGCTCAGCCTACATCTTCTGGAGATGCGTAGTTGGAAAACGTACTCACACGTGAGAAAAACAGTAGTGAAGCGATGCCATTAAGGACTTCATGTAAAGGGCTCTGATAGAGTGTAAAGCTGCATGACCCAACTGCAGAGTGTGGCGAGGAGGTGTTTTTATCACTGAGGTTGCTAAACCCCAACAATGAATAGGGGTGTATTCACTTCACTTATTCATGATCTCACATGTATCATGGACTAAGGCACCTAAAATTACTTATAGTTACAGATGATAAAAGAAGCTGGCGAGTTTTGGTCAGATTTGGCCTCAGCAGTGAACTATATTCTACTGAAGTAACAAAACTAGTTCTTAATATTAAATACAGAAAAGGTGCGAAAGTAATGCACGTCTATACATTACAATGTTTTCACATGGACAGTAACAAAATATAGGAAAGTTGTATTTAGAAGATGTAAAGGAGATTGTGGTACTATATGATAATATTTTGCTCTGTTGTTCCTTTGTGATTAACTAACGGTGTTGTGAGCTTAATTAAACTATATTGAAATGGCTTGATTGCTACTCGGGTACGAGTGTTGTAGGTGTTCTTAATGTTGTTATAATTATTCTTATTTTGTCGTTGTTATTCAGCACTAATATAACCGAGACTAAGCATATCACGTGATCCATGATTTTCCTACTTTAATTATGCTATCTATTGTATATACCTGAGCAAACATGTATTTCCTATATCGCGGATGAGAATTTTCTCGAAAAAAATCATCGGTAGTAGTGAAGTCAATACTAATTAGTAGTAGCCATCTTTTACACACTTACACGTACGCATGCATCTGCAAGAAACAGTTGCCAAGTATTGAAATATTACTCTGTCACTCAAAGCATCTAAAGAATGCTGTGGGTATATTTACAAAAGACAGGATAGCATACTCAAAGCATGACTTGCGAGAGAGAATCATTGATAAATAATCTTTTCTACTTTAGGCAGAAGGCCAAAAATTTGGGGGTAGCAGTTGATTAGATCGACCCCAGTAAGCAAGTGATACTTGATTTATCGACCCCGAAAGGATGAAATGCAAAGACGATCTCGGCGGAATTTGAAATCAGAACGTAAAGGCAGCGAAATACCGGTAAGCATTTCGCCTGGCGTGCTAACGTTACTGCCAGCTCGCCGCCTTAACCAACGATGAATAATGACAAAACTCTCCGTACTGTAACTTGTAATGTCATTATTATACCGTTTCTCTTTCCAGGTAGTCTATATAACCTGTTATATATATATATATATATACATATATTTAGCTAAGTGGAAAAGAGGTACGTAGGAAAATAGTAATGAAATGAAATTTTCCTCTTGCTAACAAAGTGTTAGGCGCATGATAATATTATTTAAACGTTGTACTTTTCTGGTTTGGTCATCCCCACAACACATTCATTCCGCAACGACGTAGTTTTGTGTTCACTTCTACCGCACAGTACCCTGTGCAAGTATTTTTTGATGTTGTCGCAAGCTGTCAACTATTTTGTGACGAAATTTGGTTCAGGAAATTGCGTGGAAGCTTGTCCTATATGAGTGTGTGTAAGTGTGTTTATGTATATGTGTGTGTGTAGGTGGCAGTGCGTGCGTGTATTTATGTGTGCGTACTCCTTCGTGTATATTTGTGTGTGAGTGGATATGTGGCTGCCTTTTCGTATTTCTCATTTATTGCATGACAATCGATGTTGCCGAAAATATTTAGCGGATTCGCAAAACAGAACGGTAGATATAATGTCAATCTTCAACTAATTAATGATCACGATTTCTTCAACTAAAATATTTGATTCAGTGCTACAGCATGGCCGGACTGCAAGGACTGAAACAAATGTATGTGTAAGCTCTGTGATAAATGGATAAATTTAACAGTAATTATTAGAAACCATCAGAAAAATAGGAGAAAAGATTTTATTTGAAATTGCCTACACAAGGCAATGTTGACCGGGGAGTAACGAAATGTTATTGAGAGAACGAAGTTTAATGATTATATATTATTGTTTACCACATCGATACCGCCGGTATGAAACAATACAGACACACTTACACCAGTATACAAAATACATGTGCACATACACACACGCACACATATTCAACCACACACAGACACACACACATACACACACACGCACATACACACACCTACACAAGCACACATAAAGACGGTTATACGGTGCCGAAATAAACAGATATTAAAGGAATGAAAACAGAAATCATAACTGAAAATAACAATTCTTCATCTATACACATACATATATGTGTGTGTCTGTGTGCATATAAATATATATATATATATATATATA
>NC_068987.1:107005085-107007990 GCF_001194135.2 Octopus bimaculoides
ATATATATATATATATATATATATATACGTCTGAACGTATATTAAATAACACATTATCGAAATTATATCTTACACAGTCTGCCTGTACATTTGTTCTATGTCATTGTAAGCAAATTGAAGGACTGGTTAATAATCAGCAAAACTATATTCTATTAGTTCAACATTTGTTTCAGTCCATTATCATCGAAGATATTTGCACATGAATGCAGCTGTTTTAAATATATATAAAATTCTAATCAGATGGCGTTTGGGTAAATTAACCATGTAATCTGTACACAAATACACACAAGATACTCAGCGACACACATGTACATATACACTTAGACAAACACATGTAAACAACTCGTAAAATTTATATACGAGTTGATGTATATGTGCTTGTGCCGTTTGTGCGTTTGTGTCTATATATGTGTTTACCTCCAAATTCATATATAAACATACAGACATATAAACACACACACGCACGCAGGCATATATATATATATATATATATATATATATATATATATATAATATAATATAATATAATACGATTTATATGTACCTGCGTGGTAGGAAGCTTGCTTCCCAACAACATCGTCCTGGGTTCAATCTCGCTGCGTGACACCAAAGCCTTGTAATTGGATTTGGTTATACGAAGACCGAAAGAAGACAGTTGTATATATATGTGTTTCTGTGTATGTGTATGTGCGTGTGTGCCGTACCAGGCAGTGGCTCTCTGATGCAGTACCAGGCAGTAGCTCTTATGGCTTTTGATCTTAACTGATTGGAAATATTAACATGTTTTTTCTTGGTATAAAAGATGGGCTACGGCAAATATTATGCTTAATACCTCTGATTTGCTTGTCAGTTGTTTGACCATAACCAGTTGATGATGTCCCTGACGATATGAGCATCACAGTTCATGAGCGGAAGTGGTGGCGGGGACCATCATAACCATGTGTTGAAAATAATTCTTTGGGATTTGAATAATTCAGCTCTGGAAACATAGGTGTTTTCTTCAGCATCCTTTAAACAAACCTTATTCAAGGCCCTTTTGAACGGAATGGGCTACTCAATCTGAAGAAAAGTTTACCTGGGCCCCTCCTACAAGATCACCACGTCACGTAGATATGGTTGTGATGCATGTGAACTGGTGTGTTCTTATCATACGGGTAGTCATGATGACCTTCTTAAATTTTACTCTAGCGTCACTTTGATAGCATTCGCTGCTTTCTCACTCAACAATGATGCAGTACCAGGCAGTGGCTCCCGTGGTTTTTGATCTTAATTGATTGGAAGTGTTATCATGTACATTGTTTTGTCTTGGTATAAAAAGATGGTCTACAGCAAATATTCTGCTCAATACCACAAATTTGCTCGCCAGTTGCTTGACCTTAACCAGTTGAGCATGTCCCTTGGTAGCTGACGATATATGCATCTCTGATCATGTGCAGAAGTAGTGGGGGATCATCATAGCCATGTGTTGAGAGGAATTATTTGGGGTCTGAATAATTCATCATTGGAAACATGGGTGTTTTGCTCAACATCCTTAAGCAAACCTTGTTCCGGGACCTTTTGAGCGGGATGGGCTCCTCAACCTGAAGAAAATTGTAACAGGGCCCCACCTGCGAGGTCAAGCGCCGTTTATATTGATATGAGATCACCATGTCACGCATATATGGTTGTGATGCACGTGAACCGGTGTCTCCTTGTGACGGGTAGTCATGATGGCCTTCGTAAATTTTACTCCAGTGTCACTTTGATGGCATTCGCTGCGCTCTCACTCAACAATGATGATGATAATAATAATAATAATAATAATAATAATAATAATAATAATAATAATAATAATAAATAAGCTGGTTCTGATAATGATGATGAATATCATCATTGTAATGATGCTCCTTAAGATGCTGCTGCTGATGATGTTGATGATGATGATGAATATGATAATGATGATCATGAAAAATAATTAGTATTACTGTTCGTATTATTTTTATTATCATTGTTGCTGTTGTTATTCTGCTTCTTCCTGCATTCCTGTTTTGACAGCGAACAAAGTGGTTTGTTTACATATATATTTTTTTTTAATTCCCTCAACCCACGCGCGTTTGTGCAATTAGAGAGAGAGAGGGAGAGAGAGAGAGAGAGAGAGAGAGAGAGAGAGAGAGAGAGAGAGAGAGAGAGAGAGAGGGTGAGTGATGGAAAGAGAGAGAGAAAGAGAGACAGAGAGTGGGAGAGGCAGGCAGACTATTTATTTCTAGACTGCAATGAAGGGAAGTGTAGGAAGCAGTGACATGATTATAAGCGTTATATAATAGAATACTGCGACAAGACAATGAAATAATGTTTGGTTGATGTTAAACGTTTTAATATTCAACCATTTCTATAACTTCCTTCCGTCAATGTATCTATGTAGATAGACAGGTTCATTGATGGATAGAAGATAGAGCGTTGGATAGCTAGATACAGCGACACATAATAACCATAGTTACATAATATAACCTGAGTAAACAAGTGAAGATGTTACTTTTACTTTTTGATATATTAATATGTTACAGCCCAAAAGTTTTGACCATGCTGGCGCACTGGAATTTCTTTTTTATTTTTGTTTGTTTCTTGGGGTTCTTCAGTTTAAATGTTTGTCCGTATTGTTTGAGTGGACAGATATGTAAGTAGAATATGATTGATAGATAGATAGATAGATAGATAGATAGATAGCTAATTAGATAGATAGATAGATAGATAGATAGATAGATAGATAGCTAATTAGATAGATAGATAGATAGATAGATAGATAAATAGATAGATAGATAGATAGATAGATAGGTTTCTTTATTAGCCACACAGGGCTCAACACAGAGGGGACAAAATACAAATGTAGAGTTTTTCTTTTCGAGGGGGTCGAAAACAAAGCAGAAAA
>NC_068987.1:107013770-107014510 GCF_001194135.2 Octopus bimaculoides
TACAAGTTGTTATACAACTTTGTATATAAAATAAACTTTACAAACAAACTTTTTAAAACATGAAAAAGGCAAAACTTACAGAGCCGACACGTCTACCGTCCGTCCATAGAGATAGATAGATAGATAGATAGATAGATAGATAGATAGATAGATAGATAGATAGATAGATAGATAGATACTAGTCCCCTCCCCACAGAGTTCAGGCCTTGTGCTTATAGTAGAAAAGATTATTATTATTATTATTATCATCAGGAAGGTGCTGTTTTCTCCAAGTACTCCACCTTTATTGCAGCCCCAATTTGTTCCATGTACTTCTCAAGAATGTTACCCACTCTTCCTAGGGATCCGATAATTATTGGTACTACTACAACTTTTTCCATCGATCACAAATGCTTAACTTCAACGCTAACCTGTCATGCCTCTCGACTATTCTTACCTAATGCGTCTGTTATGATAGAAATTGCTTCTGTTTTTAGACTCCACATTCGAGTTACCTCTATTTCCAGGTCTTTGTATTTTGAAAATTTCTCCGTTTAATTTAGAATACAAAGATCTAGAAATAGAGGTAACTCGAATAGTAGAGGTAATAGGAACATTTCCTATCATAGTAGACACATTACTATTACTATTATTATTATTATTATTATTATTATTATTATTATTATTATTATTATTATTATTATTATTATTATTATTATTATTATTATTATTATTATTATTATTATTATTATTATTATTAT
>NC_068987.1:107015309-107015904 GCF_001194135.2 Octopus bimaculoides
TACCATCTGTTTTAAGTATGTACGCAATATTATTATTATTATTATTATTATTATTATTATAATTAATATTGTTATTATTATTATTATTATTATTATTATCATGATTATTATTATTATTATTATTATTATTATTATTATTATTATTATTATAATTATTATTATTATTATTATTATTATTATTATTATTATTAGTAGGAGTAGTAGTAGTAGTAGCAGTAGTAGTAGTAGTAGTAGTAGTAGTAGTATTAGTAGATGTTGTTGTTGTAGTGGCCGTAGTTTATTCGAATATCTCGATTCTAGAATATCTCTGACGCACTTATCTCATTATCTCCATCATTGTTTCCAGATCTCGTTATTTACGCTGTTAACGTTGCGTTTGTTTATTTCTTTACCATTGTGTTTTGATTGTTATTGTCATTCTCGTTATAAAGATTATTAAATATCTTTTTAACATTATTTTAAGATGTATTGGTTTTTTCAAATAAAAATCTTCAATTCTTATTTTTGGTATCCAAAACATTAACACGTACGTAGAAACAAACACACACACACACACACACACACACACACACACACACACACACACACACACACA
>NC_068987.1:107016159-107016891 GCF_001194135.2 Octopus bimaculoides
ATATATATATATATATATATATATACATATATATAGATATATATATATACACATATATATAGATATATATATGTATATGTGTGTGTATGTGTGTGAGAGAAAGAGAAAGAGAGAGTTACGTAGATATACAAATAGTGAGAGAGAGATAGACAGACAGAGAGGAAGAGAGAGAATTTGTGAGAGAAAAAGATGGAGCTTTTTTGTTTTTCTCTTCCTTTTGAATATTCCATCACCCCCTACCAATGAAAAAGAGCTGAAATTTCTAAACGTCTATATTTGCCAAAAGGACTGTCTTTGTATCTCTCTCACTATTCATTAACTCTTGACACTCTATACACCCCTCTCTCTTTCTTTCTTCCCCACCCCAAACACTTCCTTTGTTTTCTTGTTCTTCTCTATTTTTTAGTTGAACTCCTCATTTTTTCTATCTACTTTCTTAAACTTTTATTGAATTTACAGATATTTTGCCATCCTATTTCTCCTTTACTTCCAAATGTTCAAACTAATATCATTATCTTTTTCCCTTTATCAATTCTTCTGTAATACCCTCTTTATTTCACTCTCCAAAACGCATCTCTTACACCTGCTCTCTCTCTCGGTCTCTCCCGAACGCGCATATATATATATATATATATATATATATATATATATATGTGTGTGTGTGTGTGTGTGTGTACATATGTATGCATGTATATATATATATATGGATATATGTAAATGTATATACATATA
>NC_068987.1:107017423-107019023 GCF_001194135.2 Octopus bimaculoides
TATCCATCTTTGTATCTATCTCTGCACTACCTACCATCCTCACCTTTGCCATTCTCTTCCCCTGGTGTATCTTTTTTGCCTTTATCTACTTTCTATTTCGGTGTTTCCTCCTGCATTTCTCATCTATTTCTGTTTTTTTTTTATTTCTCTCTCTCCCGTTTTCTCTCTTTATTTCTTACTCTCATTCCCGTCCCTTTCTCTCTCTATTTTCTTTTTCTCCCAGTCTCTTCTTAAATGTTGTTCTCACTCTCTTTCGCTGATTTTCTTTCTTTCCCTCCCTCCATTTCTAATTGTTTCTATCTCACTCTGATTCTCGCTCACCTTTTTCCTCCCCCATTCCCCCTCCCTATCCTTGTCTCTCTCTCTCTATCTCTCCCTCTCTTCCTCTCTCATCGTTTCTGTCTGACTTCATTGCCCCCCTCCCACTATCTCTCTGTGATTGTCTTTCTCTCTCTGCCTCTTTGAGTGCTTCTGTCTGAGATTCTTCTCTCTCCTTCTCTCTGTCTGATTCTCTCATTCACTCTCCTTCTCCCTCTCTCTCTCTCTGCCTCTTTCGCTCCCTGCCTCTATGTCTATTTGTCTCTCTCTTTCTCCCCCTCTTCCTCTTTCTAAAAGTCTCTCACATTCTTATCATTAGACATTACAACTATTTCAATTGATTTTTGTCATTAATTCTTAAATATTTCTTTACCTTTCTTTTTTACTTTTCACTAAATTTGTTACTTTTTTTTTCTAGAATATATCTTTATCATTCAGTTTGTTTATTTACTTATTGGTATCATTATCATCACCTCCATTATAGCAACGACCACGACCACGACAACGACCACCACTACCTTCATCATCATCATCATCATCATCATCGTCGTCGTCGTCGTCGTCGTAGTCGTCATCATCATCATCATCATCATCATCATCCTTGTTGCATTTATTATTATCATTATAGTTAAAAACTATATTGCCCTTTTTCTTTTTGTTATATTATATTACTTTAGTATTGTTTCCGTGGTGATAAATATTGTAGTTGCTTCTCTTATTTTATTACCATTTTTTAAAATACATTTATATATTTATCTATTACTATCATCATCATCATCATCATCATCATCATCATCGTCATCGACGTCGTTATTTTCATCGTCATGAACATCATGATCGTCATCATCATCATCATCATCATCATCATCATCATCATCATCATCATAGTCATCATCATCATAGTCATCAAAATCGCCATCATCGTCGCTGTCATCGTCGTCATTTTTATCACCGTCATTCACACATTTCATTTTTACTTCGCAAATCGCATCATGATGGTGTTAATAAGAAATCGCTTTTTTCGCTAATGTCCCATCTCACCTTTTAAACTCCATAGAATTAAATTTGTTCCAGTTGGCTGTATTGTGAAGTACCTCACTTCTTGATTATTGTTTCTTTCAAATTTTCTAATGTTAGTTTTGCAATTCGGCTTCATTTCTTTCTTTGTTTATTGGCATACATTTATTTTTGCATCTCATCTGCGAACTTCCTTTCCGATTTGAAAGCGTACGCAAAAATAGACTGACAACCACACACATACACACATGTGCATATATATATA
>NC_068987.1:107019522-107025169 GCF_001194135.2 Octopus bimaculoides
TATATATATATATATATATATATATGTATGTATGCATATTCCTCCCAAATCATTGCTATTATTTCTTATTCGTTTTACTTGTTTGTGTCTATTGACTCTTTTCGTAAAATACTCCATGTAACACCCACCGACATTTTTTTCTTCGTTCTGGCAATAATACAACTACCGATAATGTCTTGTATTTCGGATGTGCAGCCACTCACAGCATTCGTTCTTCGTTACTTGCTTTGCATTTAAAAAAAAAACCCGCATTAATGCTGGAGGTGTACATGTATTTTGTAGTTTGTAATTGTGCTTGAATTCTTTGAAAAATAGATTATAATAGCCCTTTCGCTTCACCTTTTACTTCGTGTTTGCCGAATTGTTTTATATCAAGTGATTTGGACATTTTACTTTCCTTTTTTTTCCCTCTATTTCCGGTTAGCCATATGCAAAATTTTGTATTCAACCTTTCTAACGTTTTATTGAAACTAACCTGATTTTAATAACTTTACACCCACCCCGTCATTTTAGATATATGTAGGTCTTTATTTTAGTTAACTTAACTGCAACACAAGCAGAGGTAATCTTTTCTACTCTCACATTATCAGTTTATCGGACTATCTTGTGAGATCCTCTACGTTCATTTCCTCTTAATAAATATTGTATATTAGTGGATGCGTAATGGCCCAGTGATTAGGGCAGCGGCCTAGCGGCCTCGCGGTCGTAGGATCGCGGTTTCGATTCCCAGAGCGGGCGTTGTGAGTGTTTGTTGAGCTAAAACACCTAAAGCTCCACAAGGCTCCTGCAGATGTTGGTGGTGAACCCTGCTGTGTTCTTTCTCCACATCTTACTCTTGTTTCTGTTGTACCTGTATTTCGAAGGACCATCCTTGTCACACTCTGTGTCACGCTGAATCTCCCCGAGAACTACATTAAGCGTACGCGTGTCTGTGGAGTGCTCAGCCACTTACACGTTGATTTCACGAGCAGGCTGCTCCGTTGATCGGATCAAGTGGAACCCTCGTCGTCGCAACCCCGGAGTGCCACCACCAAAAGTATTGCATATTAAGGAAGCGAGCTGTCAGAATTAGTAGCACACCCGGCAAAATGCTTAGCGATATTTTGTCCTGTCCTTACGGTGTGAGTTCAAATTCCGAGGTCAGCTTTGCCTTGCATCCTTTGAGAGCCGTTGAAATAAGTACAAGGTGAACACTGGGGTCGACGTCATCAGCTTACTCCTACCAAGAAACTGCTGGATTTGTGACAAACGTTGAACGTAATATATGTTTACGTATTAGCTTTAGTTAGTTCTGTCACTAACACACTTTTCATATATACTGTAATCATATGCGTCGGTACGATATACAGACATGCATTGTATGCAATAGCAAGTAGGGAGGGGTTCAATTAATCACACAAGTAAACATGTATTCTTAAGACTCAAGTAACGGTGGTAACAGCAATGTACAATTGAGGTGAGGGAAAGACAAGGCTACCGTATCAAACTCATGATAATGATTTCAAATTTTGGCACTAGGCAAGGATGTTTTTCGTGAGTGCTTTATTCGACTCCAGTAGGACATACTTTTTCGGCCCTAGAGGATGGGAGTTATCGACGATATCGTTGGGATTTCAATGCAGTACGGAGAAAGCCGTAAGAAATACCGCTAAGGATTTCGTCCGGCGTGCTAACGATTCTGCCAGTTCTCCGCCTTAATAATAATAATAATAGTAATAATAATAATAATAATAATAATAATAATAATAATCCCATCCGATCAGCCACAATCCAACTAGCAGCTGTGATGACGGATAGAAGAGGAAATAAGCAACCTTAGTGGAAAAGGAGAATTTCACAAGGTATAAACTCCTTGAACAGTGTTGTGTGAATACTTGTCAGGAAAAGATATTGAGAACTTAAGAATGAGTGCAAATTCGAAAAAAATTGGAAGAAGTATGGTGTAGATACAAAAGACCTGAATATTGTAACAGAAGAAGTGAAGCAGCGCTTACTTGCAAAAAAAAAAAAAAAGCAATGCTAACTAGGTTTGAAGAACGGGTTATACACATCCGGCAAAACAAATTGTTTCGAACCAACAAAAAAAAAAACAGATTTTATCAAGAGATTATGATGATAAAATACGTGATAGATTAATACCTGATGCCGATGAAAGCCGACTTTTCTAGGGTAAGATGTGGATTAAGCGACGAAAACAGTTTCTTATCTTCAGCAAGAAGCTATCTATTTCGCAGCAGACAGTATCAGAGATATTAGTAAAAAGATAAGCAATTGGGAAGCAGTAGATCCTGATGATGTACAGGAATTTTGGATAAAAATGATCAGTAGATGCCATAAATTCATCGCAGAGCAAATGAATGCATTGATCAATGGAGAAGAAGAAATGCCGAGCTGGTTGAGAAAAGTACGAACGATGTTGTTTCTGAAAGATGCATCAAATGGAAATGCTGCTTACAATTACATACCGTTTTCTTGCCTCCTCCCATTAATGTGGAAGTTACTGTAAGGAGGAATACAAGAAGAGCTGTACACATTTCTTGATGAGTAAGATATATTACCAACGGGACAAAAAGGCTGTTGACGGAGATGCAGAGGTACCAGAGATCAATTTTATTGACAGGCAAAATGGAAATCCAAGATTGTAAACGAAGCAGAACAAATTTGGGAATGGCCTGGATCGATTTCCTGAAAATAAGTATTGTTGGGTGGAAAACTGTACCGACATTCTATGGAAAAAGCTTGGGCACTCTGGGTAGCAGAAGCGGTATTTTCCAGGAGAATAGCTTATATCCGTTGCTTTTTGTTCTCTGCATGATACCTCTGACATTGGTACTTAGGAAAATGAACCTGGGATACTAACTAAAGGGACAACCCCAGCTAATATCATACACTTAGAGATAGTCACCTTGCGCATCAATACACTGGTCCTAGCGTTCCTGCCTCTTTGGTAATCTAGCCTGAACGTCGTTGCGATTCTTTCTTGTTCTCAACAACGGTGTTTTCACGGTGACCACTTCAGCCGCATTTTCATCCTGGGGAAGAGCTGGAAGTCCGCAAGTGCTGAATTTTTCGAATAGGGCGGGTGCAGATGTGATATCATGTGTTCGGCAAGAAACTCACAAATGAGGAGAGCACGGTGAGGGATCCAATCTTTCTCACTCAAACACTTGAAGACGTCACAGCAGAGCTCTCGAATGATTGCGTGACCCTGAGGGATGAATACTCAATGCACAACACCACATTTCCAGGGGTAACTTTCGTGGCAGGTCTTCTGGATCGCTCATCGTCATACAGGGACGTTTTCCCACTTTTGACGGACCCGTGCCACTCGAAACATTGCGTACGACCCATTGCCTCGATGGTGTAGGCTTGCCGAAGTATATTCAATTGAATCTGCATGTGTCTTCCAAAGTTTGGCACAACATTTCACGTTGGCTCTTTGTTCCTGTCCATGACACTATCGCAGACTATAGCATATACTTGATTACGAAAACACACAAAGCTCTCACAGCGCATGCAACCATATGCTGTCATCTATTGTCACACCGCAGGTGTTGTTCGGGAAATTTTTGATACCATCTCGTAAATACATATTTTTGATGCCTCCTCATAGATACATGTTTAGAATAAGGAAAAGTGCATCGTTTCTTAGATAGAGTGATAATGTGAAAAGGTTTATCTGCACGAATTGTACTGCAGAATTGGTTCAATGAAAAAGATGTCTGCATTAAAACAGTGATGGTTGCATAAAGATGAATTAAGTGTTTGTAAATGCAACAATATCAAACGTTAACGAGGAATTGCTGATGCGGGTTTTAAACAAGCATGTGCGTTGTAAAATATCATAAAATGCAGTGAGTACAGCAAGTATTATTACAAAGTTTATAGAATATTGGAATACGATGTAGCTGGTTGGTGTTTGCACATGTAAGTATTTATGGTCGCCAGATGAGGTAAAAAGTTAGCTGAGGACCAACGGCAAAGAGAGGACATTTCAAAAACGTGATGAGAAAGATATCAAAAAGACGTTGCAATTGAATGATAACACTAAATCTGTAACTAACAGCAGACGTGTAACATGTTCCAAAGTTCTTAAAATTCTGAACAAAATCATCTAATACGTAACGTGTAGCTTCATAAAATTAATTTCCGTTGATCATGTCATGAAGTGTCTAGCTATAATTTAAAATGACAAGAATAAAGGGGATTTGTCAGAATATCGAACCATTAAAACAGGCAAAGCTATTGATGTCAGCAGATCCAGTTACAATAATCATATAATCTATATCGTAGTTGAAGATACCTTTATCTTTCACAGTCTTGTTGTACCTCTTTTATCTTCACGTATATGAAAAGGTGTTTTGTTTGCATCAGTATATAAAATCATTCTCCGAGAGGCTAATCAGCATTTTGTAATTTTGCAGATAGTAGTGCAATCTGCACTGCAGCAGATACCACTCCTTTGAAGACACCTGCTGTTTAGATAGCGTGAGCTGCGAATAAAACAACTATATTGAATTGATGAATCTTGTACTATAGAATTTTCTAATTTCCTTCTATTAATCCAAACTAGTGAAGAGAGCAACTTGTCTTTAGACGTGAAACTTTGATGGCATCTCTATTGAAAATATGATATCTTTTGATGAAAGCCCCGCAAAGAAATGATTTGTAAATAAATTCAGAAGGGAAAGAGTAACAAACATTCAAAGTAGAACTTCATTTTTATCATATCGCCTTCCTGGAATTTGAAATTTTGTTTGAATATGTACTGGTTATAATCGACCAAGTAGCTTCTGTTTAAAATCTCATTATCAAATTCGACGGAAACATTAAACATCTATTTATCAAAACAGTTAAACGCCTGTTTACAAGTTTTCTTACCGACACTTGAAGGTAATTTACATTATTTACATTTGACGGATATTTGTCCTCATTTTGTTTATTGTTAACACAACCTTTCGGCTAATATACCCTCCAGCCTTCTTCAGCTGTCTTAGGTATTTTACGATATTATTATTATTATTATTATTATTATTATTATTATTATTATTATTATTATTATTATTATTATTATTATTGTTCAGTAGTTTTATTTTTATAACGTGCTTTCACTTCACTACCGAGCGCAGCTCTGTGCGCCTTGGGTATGTGCTGTGGTTTGGTGTGGTGCTCTTATGTTTACTGTATTGAAAGTGTTTTATTATTATTATTATTATTATTATTATTATTATTATTATTATTATTATTATTATTATTATTATTCAGGTCACTGCTTGGAATCGAACTGGGAATCTTGGGGTTAGTAGCCCGTGGACAATTATGGAGTGAATTCCTTAATACCGGTTCCTATGTGCTGCTCATATCTGCACTCGTTCTGCTTAGGAGGTTGATTCCAGGCAGTGACCTGAACAATAAATAAGTGAAGGCGACTGGCTCAGTGGTTAGAGGTGGTGAGTTCGAATTCCGGACCGAGCTGGGTGTTGTGTTCTTGAGCAAGACACATTATTTCACGTTGCTCCAGTTCACTCAGCTGTAGAAATGAGTTGCGACGTCACTGGTGCCAAGCTGTATCGGCCCCTTTGTCTTTCCCTTGGATAACACTGGTGGCGTGGAGAGGGGAGGCCAGTATGCATGGGCGACTGCTGGT
>NC_068987.1:107025179-107027330 GCF_001194135.2 Octopus bimaculoides
CAAGCTGTATCGGCCCCTTTGTCTTTCCCTTGGATAACACTGGTGGCGTGGAGAGGGGAGGCCAGTATGCATGGGCGACTGCTGGTCTTCCATAAACAACCTTGCCTGGACTTATGCCTGGGAGGGTAACTTTCTAGGTGCAATGCCATGGTCAGTCATGACCAAAGAGGGGGGGGGTCAGCAATTGAAATAAGTTCATTTTCTCTATATTCTGTTTTACATGCTTCAGTCATTTGACTGCGGCCATGCTGGAGCACCGTTTTTAGTCAAACTCATTCTATCGGTCTCCTTCTGCCGAACTGCTAAGTTTTTGGGGACATAAACACGACAGCACTGTCGTCAAGCGATGACTGGGGGAGACAAACACAGACACAAACACACACACACATATATGTATACACACGACAGGCGCATTTCCGTTTCCGTCTACCAAATCTCCTCACAAGTCTTTGGTCGACCCGCGGCTATACTACAAGACCCTTGCCCAACCTACTACGCTATGGGACTTAACCCGCAACCATGTGGTTGGGAAGCAAGCTTCATACCATTCAGCCACACCTTATTCTATAGAAACAAATGTAGATTTTCAAGTTTCATAAAGATACGATATTCGACATCATCGAAGCAGCCCGCAGGATCATTTGAAAATGTTCATGCCTCGGCGCTAGAAAGAGTCACTACATGAAAAAATAGCTTTTCTTGTGTGTATATTAACATCTGTGCCTCAATATTTTATGGCAGTATAAGTAAAATGGAAATTTAAGGTATTCATTAAAAGGGATGGATTGAGCAAAACATGCATCAAATATCAAAATGTAAAACTGGAAGAATTAAGAGTTTAAATCAATCTAGCGTGCGTAGTAACTTTTAAAGTAAACCATTTTAGACCACTCACTGGTGAAATTTAAGACTTCAATTAAAAATGGATCATTAATAGAAGGGTAGAATTTAACAATATGTAGATCAATGAATTTACCTTTAGATTTCTTATATAAATTACCGTACCAAACTATTACTGACGAAATATTTTTCCAAAATGAAACATTAAGAGATTTCATGATATGATTATTAAATAGATCAAGTACAACCTAACAAATCCTTATTGGTTCCCTTTTTTGAAGAATTACAGTTTTTAACGTAAGGGGAAAATAGCACGGCCAAGTACTCGATTCTGTCGTCTTTCTGGAAGATAAAATCTAATCGATTTCCGTCATTGTGAATAAGTTTGTGTGTGCGAGGATTAGACTCGTTATAAGTATTTTTTCATAATGCTTTAAAAGTATTTGCGTGCACAGGTTAAAATGTGTTTATATTGATTTATTCTATATTATTTTATTATATTTATTACATATTTTTAGTTAATATTACTTAACACATGATTCTCCAGTTGTATTTTGACAGATAGATTCGGAGTGTCTTATATATTTTCTATATAAATATAAATTTTACGATTATTAAATTAAAGTGCAACGGAAGAACGGTCCTGTCGCTAAGTCACTTGTATAGCTTTGCAGCTAAATCAAAAAGGAATATACTCTACTATTGCATATAGAGCCCTGTTCTTCCAGTTCGTTCGACTAATGGTATAAGCATACGTACACACACACACACACACGCACACACACACACACACACACGCACACACACACACACACACACGCACATGCGCACAAGTATTTCTGAGTGCGTGCATTGCTGCAGTCTGTAAAACAACATGTACTGTAGCATTTATGTCATCATAAACAATATACTTCAACATCCTCTCCTCATCTTCATTTGTCGACGGCATCCTCATCATCAGTATAAGTAGTATACTGATGATGATGACGGATGTAGTAGCAGTGGGGGGAGTTTGTTGTTGTTGTTGGTGATGCTGGTGGGTGTGGTGGTAGTATTAGTAGTAGTAATAATAATATTAATAGTAGTAGTAGTAGTAGTAGTAGTATGGTGTTTTTGTTGTTGGTAGTGTGATGATAGGCATAGTAGAAGTAGTGCCAGTAGTAGTGCCAGTAGTAGTACCAGTTGCGAAGGTGTTTTTGTTATTGTTGTTGTTGGTGGTGGTGGCATTATTATTATTATTATTATTATTATTATTATTATTATTATTATTATTATTATTATTATTATTCAGTAGTTTTATTTTTATAACGT
>NC_068987.1:107027575-107030556 GCF_001194135.2 Octopus bimaculoides
TTATTATTATTATTATTATTATTATTATTATTATTATTATTATTATTATTATTATTATTATTAGCATTATTATTATCTTTATTATTATTATTATTATTATTATTATTATTATTATTATTATTATTATTATTATTATTATTATTATTATCATTATTATTATTATTATTATTATTATTATCATTATTATTATTATTATCATTATTATTATTATTATTATTATTATTATTATTATTATTATTATTAGTATTAGTAGTTGTAGTAGTAGTAGTATTAGTAGGTGGAGGAGGAGGAGGGGTGGAGTAAGATCAGCAACAGCAGTAGTTTTGTCTCAATCTTTCTTTGTACTTGTATTACAAATTGTTCACTAGTTTTCAATAGCAATAAGAACATACAATGTGAATTAGTCTCTTGGTACGTTGACAACATGTTGATGGAAACGAATGATAGAGAATGAAACGAAATGAACGACAGATTTAAACATTATGTAGAAGTAAAGCTTAGACAAAATATTAATGAGACACAGAAACGAATGAAACTCAGAATGGACGATAGATATATCAGTGAGAGAGTGAACGAGAAATGAATGTTTTATGAATGTTTGAATGAATGAGATATTTAAAGTGTAGAAACAAAGACTTGGTGAAAGATTAAATGGAATGATATTAGTTAAGACTGAATGAGAGAATGAAGGATTAGATTAATGAAAATTGAAGATATGACGAGCAAGTGATTCAAGGATCATTACAATGTAAGAATAAATAAAATATATGAAACAATAATTGAAGAAATTAAGTGAATGAAAATCACTGAATAATACAATGAATGAGAAGCTGAATTCTTGAATGGCAGAAAGAATTGGATATACTCTTTTACTATTTACTTGGTTCTGTCACAGGAATGCGTCCATGCTGTGGCACAACCTTGAAGTGTTTTGAATAAATCGATCCAAGTACGTAGTTTTTAAAGCCAGGTCCGTATTTTATCTCTTCTTTTGCCGAAATGCTAGGCTATGGAGACGCAAAAAGACCATAAATCTTGCCAAGTGTGTTTGGAGAAAAACACAAACACACACGTACACACACACACACATTCACACATGCGCACACATATAAATACACGTGCGCCCATGCACAGACATACTTTCTCTCAAACATACACGTATTTACGACGGGCTTATTTTTAGTCTATACCAAATGCAGTTCCTTATTTTATCGCTTCCTTTGCCGAAACGTTAGGTTATGTGGACGTAAAAATAAAACATAAAGGTTGTCAAACTGTGTTTAGAGACAAACACACACACTGGTGCGCGCGCAAATGTAGAAATACACGCGTACACACACATTCTCACATACACGCTCTGTATCTCACACGTATTTACGATGGGCTTATTTCAGTCTCATTCTGCCAGAGCCACTCACAAGGCTTTGGTCAGCTCAGGGCGCTATAGTAGAAGATACTCGCTCAAGGTAACTCAATAGGACTAAATCAGGGACCTTGCTGTTGGAAAGCAAACTCCTTACCACACAATCACGCCGGCACCTATATAATGAATGATATAATAAATAATATGGAATGAAAAAAAAAAAAGATAATAGATTTAATGAAAAGCAGAGATCGAATTTCTGAAATCATAGATCAAAGATTGCATGGGAATAAATTTGATGTATAAATAAAGTAAAGAAGAATGGAAGTAAAGGATTAATAAAAGATCAAAAAAGTGAAATCTTGAATTAATTTATAAAGATTGAAAAGAGGAACGAAGATATTTAGTGAAACACAGATCTATAAAATGATTGAAGAAAATAGCGAAGGACTTAAATACATAAACGAAGAGAAAAGACGAAAATAAATTCGATGCAAGAATGAATGAATTTATGAAATATTCGAAGATGATGTGATGTAACAATAAGGACAGAATAATCGATTAAAAGAATGCATAAATGAACGAGGTGGAGAATAAATGAATGCATGAATGATGAAAAGATACAAGGAGAGAATGAATCAATGGACGATTGAAAATGAATGAATGAACATTCTATGTTAGTCATGTTTTCGCAGATATGTCATCATCCAGCCATTTTACAATGAGATTGCAGGTTAGTCTAGTAGTAGTAGTAGTAGTAGTAGTAGTAGTAGTAGTGGTAGTAGTAAGAGGAGGAGGAGGTGCTGAAGAGGCTTTGTCACAAAACATTGGCAACATGGAGTAGCAATAGGAAGAATGTTGTGAATTTGTAAAGAGAAAAATGAGACACAGAAATATATATGTATGAGTGCGTGTTTGTGTGGGCGCGTGCGTGCGCGTGCGTGAATATATTTGTTCGTGCGCACGCGTGTGTATGTGAATTTATGCACACATGAATGCATCCACTCAAGCACACACAAGCACATATATATGAGTTATTGACAACCCGAAAGAAATATATATCTATACACGTATGTGCATGTTTACGAAAATGTAAATATGTATATATCTAAACACACACACACGCTCACACACAAAAGAATATGTCCGTTGTCTTGGTATGTATATGTATATTATACATAAATATATGCATGTATGTACATATGCACCTTTATACTTATGTGCACTTACATACATATATAAATATATAAATACACACACGCACAATACATATATAATTACATACGTATGTATATACATACATCATACCCGCACACACACGCACACATACACACACTTACGCACTCACACACAAAAAGTACCAGTCTGCCAGAGACTGAAAGCTGCAAAGAGAATAAAAGAAACTTTGTGTAAATTATATGGCGTACTTTTCTTTCCATCATTAGCATCTTTCAGCATGGCGGAAGTGAAACTGCAAGATTCATTGATAGACTTTCACGTCACACAGCAGCCATTCTCTAACATTACAAGCAGATATTCTACAGTTGCCTTAAGACTTATTGCATACACAGCGATCTGAATTTAAACAAATGCGCACCAAATATACAGTCATATATAT
>NC_068987.1:107030566-107034491 GCF_001194135.2 Octopus bimaculoides
TATATATATATATATATATTTGTGTATATATATAAAACATATATATACATTTATATAAATGTATATATGTATACATATATCTATACACACAATCAAACATATGCACACGCACACATATATATGTATAAGTATGTATTTACATAAATATATACTTATAGTAATATGTATGTGTATGCACAATTATGCATGTATAGGTGTGAGTGCAGGCGCACATATGTGTGCATGTCTGTGTGTTTTGTGCGTATATAATATATATAAACGTGTAGATACGTATGCAAGAGCCTGTACATATTCGTATCCGCTGATTTAGATGCACTTGTAATTGTTCAATCCGATGTTTTGTTTATATGTATGTACCTATGAATATACATATATGTATATATATATGTATATATATATATATATATATATATATATATATATATATATATATATTATTCATACATGCACACATACACACACATAGAAATGCGTACTGGATACGACGACTGGAATTGCCCGTTTGGACACTGGTGGCTGGCATGGCTGACTGGTGAAGAAAACTATTTTGGTGATGCCCTGTTTTGGGGAAATTTGCTCAAAGTATCGAAGGCAAAGAGGCATACTCATTCATGCACATGAACACATATACACACACAAACACACGCATATACGCATGTACGCACGTACAGACAGAAATATGGTCATACAATAGATACATAGATAGACAAACAGATAGATAGACAGATATATTGATAGATAGATAGATAGATAGATAGATACAGTAAGAGAGAGAGAGAGAGAGTGAGTGAATGAGAGAGAGAGTGAGTGAATGAGAGAGAGAAAGGGGAGGAGTAAGATATTAAAATGCATTAACTGAAATCTAATAACATGAACACTTTCCTTCTCCTCATATATATAAATTGAAATATGCTCATACACATAAACAGAAGCAAGCAAAGACTGCAGGAAAAGAAAAAAAAGTAAAACAGACAGAGATGGACAAAACGAGAGGAACATCAAAATGTATTAAACGATCACCATTGCTATAATCACGCCCCTATTCATATAAGAATAACGATAAAATCGTATATTCACTTAAATAACATTTACAGAAACACACCATGAGAAGTATTTATAAAGTCGGACTTATTTAACGTATCTTTATGCTTGTCTATCTCTCTGTCCTCCTTAGTTTATTTTTGTGCAAAGCGCCTAAAATTAAATTCACTGTCAATTCTGCTCTGTGGCAGATGTACAGAATTCCATCGTGCGAAAATTTTTCTTTTGTACGTTTCTTTATTATTTCAACAACCATTATATACATGTAGAGAAACAGAGAATAAAGAGGATCTGGTAGTCGAGTAGTTTAATAGTTCTCATTACAAGTTAAAAGAATAGAAACGCAAATTCCCCCTGAAAACATTTCCCAGGGAGAAAGTGTCAGCGGCGCCAAATAGGCAGAACGGAACTGCATACGTATTTACACAAAACTGTAAGGAGCAAGTCAGATTAGTTTAAAGAGTAGTTTGTGAAGTATTCCCTCCCCGGGCAATATTCGAAAATGTAACTGGAATAGTGTTGCTGACTATGATCGTTGCGAATTTGATGCCTCACTGAAGCACGTCATGCCACTACAAATAATTATTTACCGTGTATACATAGCAACGTACAATAACTTCACAATTCATGCCGTTTCACAATATATATATATATATATATATATATATATATACATACATACATTAGTTCATCTAATTGTATATTCCTACCTCAGTTCATATAATTGTATATATCTATCGATACTTTTCATAAAAAGCCTTTACTTCTTTTCATTTGCAATGTGCATTTTCGTTTATTTTCCTTCTTACTTGCCCCTTACATTTCCGCGTGTAGTTTCTATTTTGTTTTCGGAACATATTTCTATTATATATATATATATATTGGAATTGTTTAGTGAGTGCTTCACTTATCCTCTGGGGTTGGAATCAGTGAGCCATCAAAAGTTGGCAGTATCCTGTATCGGACGTAGGCAAACTCTTTTGCGAACTTGTAGAAGGCTTTAAGGTTCCTTTTTATATTTTCCACCGCCCTGGCTTCTCTATTTACCCTTTCTTTTTCATAAGAGTGTCTGATTTTATTCTCAGTGTCTAAGAGCGCCATTTTGAGGTAGGGGTTTTTGCTGTCATTAGGCTGCTTATCTAAGGGATTCGCGATCTTTATCCTCCGTCTCGTTAGGATTCGTCTTTCTCGGGGAATAATGTTCTTGTGTGTGGTGGCTTTCTTATCTGGACAAACGTAATGCATATGGCTCGCATTATAGACATGAATTCATTGAATTTCATGTCAGTGTCTTACATGAACATACTTTAAAGCCAGTTTTGCCGGAGTGCCTTTTTGTTGATGGACTTCCAGTCAGCCTTGTAGAAGTTCAGTTTGGCGAGCGCTTGGGAATCAGCAAGGTTGTATGATTTTTTACTGAGCTGTGGACCATATATTGACAGTTCTGTCATGTTATGGTCTGATATGTTTATTTTGTGGATAAAGTCTATATTGTTTGTGAAGCAGAAATTTCTGGTTGGGGAAAGTATGGTCTGCTCCATGAATATTATTTTATTGAGATCTACTAGAGATTCTGCCTGATTGCATTCTTTTCGTGTTAGTCCTTAGGTTATGATAACTTCGGTCCTTCTAATGTTGGGGAAGCTGAAACCACCCATCAGAAGTACTTTAAGGCATATATATATATATATATATATATATATATATATATATATATATATATATATATATATATATATATTGGCGTTAGGAAGGGCATCCAGCTGTAGAAACTCTGCCAAATCAGACTGGAGCCTGGTGTTGCCATCCGGTTTCACCAGTCCTCAGTCAAATCGTCCAACCCATGCTAGCATGGAAAGCGGACGTTAAACGATGATGATGATGATGATGATATATAGATATATATATATATACATTGTGATATGTCATTTTGTAGCATTCTATAGCATTCAAATAGCTGAATATGCTCTTTTCTGTATTAGATAATTTATTCGTTGTAGATGGAGCTTATCTCAATTTCATTTTAAAGATATGGTGGCATAGATTAACCTGTATAACGCGGAGATTCATTGCTATGATAACATATTAATTAATAACTACTATTTTTATAATAAATTTCTTTTTTGAAATATGTAGAAATATACGTTGATTTGTTGCGGTGCAAGCAATAATCTCAAAATATTTAACAAATTTGACCCACAACACTGATTGCAAAGTTTCAACTGTTCAAGATTTATTGAACGAAAAATGGATTGACTGCCAAGAATATATCTCAGAGCAAATGATGTGTCGTTGTGTACTAGCATAGTTCTTATAATTTTATTGGTTGCTTTGAAGTTGTAGTAATAATCATGGTTTCTATTTAGTAAATCCATTTACATTATTTACATTATTTGCATTTGATGGATATCTGTCCTCATCTTGTTTGTTGTTAACACAAAATTTCGGCTGATATACCCTCCAATCTTTATTAGGTATCTTGAGGAAATTTCGAATCTCGGTTCTCATTCCGAAGTTTTTTTCCGATGTTGTTGTTGTTGTTGTTGTTGTTGTTGTTGTTGTTGTTGTTGTTCTTCTTCTTCTTCTTCTTCTTCTTCTTCTTCTTCTTCTTCTTCTTCTTCTTCTTCTTCTTCTTCTTCTTCTTCTTCTTCTTCCTCTTATTATTATTATTATTATTATTATTATTATTATTATTATTATTATTAATATCATTATTATTATTGTTATTATTATTATTATCATTAATATCATCATCATTATTATTATTATTATTATTATTATTATTATTATTATTATCATTAATATCATCATCATCATTATTATTTATTATTATTATTATTATTATTATTATTATTATTATTATTATTATTATCATCATCATTAT
>NC_068987.1:107036573-107040073 GCF_001194135.2 Octopus bimaculoides
TTTACTCAATCTCTGCGATATTATTGCAGTAAAGGCTTTGTAGATCGTAGGGAGACAGGTTATAGGTCTATAGTTTTGTGGTTTCTCCGTTTCCGTGGATTTGGGGATTAAGATGGTTTTCCCTTTTGTGAGCCATTCAGGCATTGTTTCTGGACCTGCTATTATGTTGTTAAAGTTTTCTGCCAGCTTTTTATGCATTGCTGGCAGGTGTTTAAACCAGAAATTGGGGATCTTGTCGTGTCCAGGTGCTTTCCAGTTGCTTAGTCTTTGCAGTGTCTGGGTGACTATTATTATTATTATTATTATTATTATTATTATCATTATTATTATTATTATTATTATCAGCCGAAACGTTATATTTACAACAACAAAATGAGGATAAACATCCGTCACATTTAAATAATGTAAATAATATACATAATTCCTCTTCTCTTTAAATATAGAACTGTAAATTCATTTGTTGTGAAATAGATTATTGATATTTCATTATTCATCTATAATAAACATGCATATAAATCTAATAAGGAATACAATGGTATAAAAATCTTTAGAAGAATTGAAAGAATAATGAAATAACCGGAAACACAAGCAGACATCAAGAATATCCTGAGGAAATTATAATTGGTTTTCTATTAATAATTAGGTGATCACAATAAAGTGCTATTAATTTAGCAAGGGATCTTGATTCTAGAGAACTTCAAATTCTTTGACTTCGGACTTTTACGAAACTAACTATGTGTCAGCTATACTACGTTGTTTGATTACATCTTATATATTTGTATAATTTGGTGGCTGATGTAAAGGTTTTATACGAAGAAAGAAGACGAATAAAATATTCTGAGAAAAAAATTAAATAAACCTGTGTCTAAAAGTTATAGACTAATAATTGTATTTGAAGACTAGATGTAAAGATGAAAATTGAAATGCGTTAGATCTAAAGAAAATAATACGACTGAGAAAAGACACATAAAGTCAATGTTTATTTAAAATTAAAATAATTTCATTTGAAGTAGAAGCAATTTCAGAAGAAGAAAAACTTAAACGCTTAAAATTGATTTTTTTTGTTTATTGAAAAATATAAAATTAAACAACAATAGGAGAATCAGCAAGAAATTTTAGACGAGAGATGTACAATAAAAATGGAAATATAGCATGGATTTTAGTGTTAGTAAATTAATAGATAATGAAAGTAAACAAAGAAGAAAAATAACGGTAACTTTTTCACGGTTAAAAACATTTTAAA
The DNA here is from genome assembly GCF_001194135.2 of Octopus bimaculoides. NCBI lineage: Eukaryota > Metazoa > Mollusca > Cephalopoda > Octopoda > Octopodidae > Octopus > Octopus bimaculoides. The sequence goes on from NC_068987.1 coordinate 107,037,817, forward strand.
GCAATGAAATTTTGGCAAAGAAGCTGACATCATATTAGAAATTCTGTTTTTAACAATTAAAACATTATTAAAACGCATTATCTTATATAGTGTAGAGCTCATACTACAAAGCAGTTGGTTTAAGAAAATATCGATTAATTAGTTATTATTGACAGTGAGTTAATAAATATAATGTCTGTAATTAGAAAATTAGAAGCTGTATAGCTAAGCTTAACGAAGCACACTATTAATTAGGACTTACATGTGTAATGGGTCAATATATTTATTTCAAAGAGTATAGATATTTTATGTTTGTTTTACATGTAATGAATGGTTACATGATATACTGGTTGAACAGATGGCAAGGTGGACGAGGTCATGTCTGAAATTTCGTAGTTTAAATTGTACTGTGATCGTGCAAGGGAAGAAAGTTTCTTCGCTAAAGTTCAAAATATTCGCTGTGTGCTATGTTTGATTTCTCTGCAATACAGGGGTGGCATTATCTTTTTCCTCCGTTATCTGCTAACGTTAGCAATGATGTTGAAGTATATTTGGAGGTTGTCCACTCTTCTATTTTAAGGTTATTTTCCACATTAGGCAAAATATGGTAAGTCTTTTATTCTTATCTGCAAACGAAGCCAAGTGCTGCAGGTGTTCTTCCTTGATGTTATTTCCAGTCATACCAATGTAAGTTCTCACAGTTTTATATAACATGTCGTTGATTTTAACCTTGTAATTCAACTATTATTCAAGAAACGTATTATTCAAAAGACAGCAACTGAGAAATCTGGATAGTCGTTTCTAATGCTATTATTTTTATTGTGATTAAAGATTCCATAACCTATTGAAGGTCATGTTAATTTTGTGAGAATGTGTCTTTGTAGTCACATTTATTCTGATTGGAGGAAAATATGGCATGAGTTTTCTCTGTACATTTTTGTTTGTTTCGACGTAGATTACAGTGTTCCTAAAATTAGGTGCTACTAAGAATCAGTTGGAATATGGAATTGAAGTTTTTGAGAGTTGTTTTGCGAGATGACACGTTGAAAACACACCTACGTATACTATAAAATGGTTTACTTATTTTTCTCATAATATACATAATGGGACTACTCTTAATACATTCTGTACCGGAGAGTCGTTCCTGTGAACCACAATTCTGGAGTCATTTATTGCATTGTTAAATGCATAGGCGTTCTGAATGCCAACTAGCAACTTAACTATTGCATTATGTGCGGATAACATCTCTAAATCACTTACTCCCTAACTATTGATTCTTTGATACGACATATAATGCACAATGTGCCAGCTGTATTTTACAAATATTGCTTTATTACAGTGAGAATTTTCAATAAAATGAAGTATACGCTTGAATGATGAGGTGAGAATAAGACTGAATGTAACTTCTTTGTCCAAAATAAGCTGGAAATATAAAAGAGACATTTGTTTTAGACTGGCTAATATTCTTTAATTTTCACCAATTTATACATTCACTACATCGAATATATTGACACTAACATACAAGTTATAATAAAGTTGATATATATCATACAGAATAAAGTCGAAATCAGCATTCCAAATTGATTATAAACGTGTAGTTATTTTTCTTCATTGATCTGTATCAAATTCGAAACATTCTGCGCAGGTCTTTAGAAGTAAATATGCACTATTAAGAGACAGTGTATGACAATGCACTTTTAACCTTATAAAATATCCAATGATATATAATACTCTAAGGCAATCAATTGAATAACATAAAATAGAAATTGCGTGTAGCTAACCAGTTACGAATATTCTCGTACAAGTTGATATGCGTAAACAATAGATATTATGCTTCCTACGTTTAGTTTATGCACTTTGCAAGGCAAATATAATAAATTATAAAAGAATAGCCGCAATGTACAGCGTTCTTAGCTGTAATGTATTAATAAGCTGGGTTAACGTACGTAAGAAAATCTCATAAGGATATATTTGACGCCTCTGTACTTCAACGTAAAGAACAATGCTTAGAAATACGGCTTCGAATTCAGGAGATTTCAGTGGTGCCTATCTATATAATGTAATACATTATAATATAATATAATATGATATATTAAAAAATATAACATAACCTGAGTATGAATGTATGTATCTACACATACACTGACAGACACAGACACACACACACGCACACACACACATACATATCTGCATATAAATATTTACATATGCATATATATATATATATATATACGTCTGTACATATGCGTATATATATATATATATATATATATATATA
>NC_068987.1:107040434-107041067 GCF_001194135.2 Octopus bimaculoides
ATATATATATATATATATATATATATATATATATATATATATATAGAGAGAGAGAGAGAGAGAGAGAGAGAGAGAGAGAGAAGGGGAGAGGGACAGAGACAGGGACAGAAAGATATATACATGTCAACAAAGATACCTGTGTATGTACGCATGTATGCATGTATATTATCTACTAACAATATATTGTAATGAAGCACCTAAAAGGCAGTTTCATATAGTGAAAGGAAAGAAAACAAATGCACATGCCAACACACCCACCCACAATATATATGTGTGAGTGTGTGTACACGCGCGCGCGTGTGAATGTATATGTGTATATGTTTCTCTGCGTGTGTCTGTGTCTGTGTTTGCGTATATACATGAATACGTAAGTATATGTAGCGCTATACTCGTACTCGAACATTATAAAATATATAAGCATAAAAGTATAAAACTAACCGCATTAGAATACTGAGTACGTGACATAGACACAAACACGCGCACGTTGAGGCAAAGGGTGCACGCAAATACAATCATATATACGCGGACACAGATATACGTATAGAAGCATACACACACACACAAACAAACACATATATGCATATGTATGCATATACACACACACACACACATATATATATATATATATATATA
>NC_068987.1:107045531-107046786 GCF_001194135.2 Octopus bimaculoides
TATATATATGTGTGTGTGTGTGTATGTATGTATGTATGTATGTATGTATATATATATTTATATATAAATATATGGTTTAGAGAAAAAAACCAAAGTTCATGAACTCATCCATGAAAATCCAGTCACATATAGAAAAAAATTATAAGTAAATACACTAAAATGAATTATAATAAAATACAAAGTAATAATCAAAACAATAAAACGACTACACGTGTCTCATAACGAACTTTTCAAATAGAAAATAAAATAAATCGAATCGATTAAAATACATCGATCGAAAATCAATTCTATTCAAAAATACAGCTAATCCTCAGGTCAAAATACAATAACAATAATAATAAAATGAATGTATATATATCAACCAACAATAAATAACAAATGAATTTATATAAAATACTTATTATATCAATAAGTAAAAGTACTTATTTTACTAATAAATAAAAGGAAAATATTTAACGATATTATACGTACTTTTATAGAAATTCATTTGTTATATATTGTTAGCTTTTATTCTAATAAACGATATGTTAATAGTATAATAGTATTACTTTAATCTCAAGGTTCGATAAGTATAATATGTGATTGATGTAGCCAGGTCAGTTGCTGTACAATCTTATATGCCATGCATAGAAAACATTGTTGTTCACCAGCTGCCCATTCAACATGTTGATAAGACTGGATTGTAGCGCACACTACATTTGCGTATTTCCATTTTGGGGCAGGTGGTATGTGATCCTTTCCTTTTATAAATACATAGATACATAGTTACATGCATACACACATAAACACGTATTTATATATATATACACACACATATAAACACATATGCATATAAAATACACAAACACACATATATGTACATGTATATAATAGTAATAGCAATAACCATTGGCTGGAATTATATTGCTATTCATACAGCAGATGCCAAGGATAATAATCCCTCTGTTGTACATCTATTGACATTATTGTACCTCAAGAAATGAATCCATAAAGGTGATCAACCCAATGCCGACGGATACTATGGACTACACTGTAATATTCTCAGGAGTGATTCGTCTTAATAACTGATGAGATGCCGGAGCACATTTCAGTCCCGGTATCCGAAATTCTGAGTTTCATTAAGATAACCACCCAATTGTGACATATTAAATATATATATATATATATGTATATGTATATATAAGTATATAGACACATATATATATACATGCATGTATATATATATATATATATATATATACATATATATATATAT
>NC_068987.1:107047221-107048355 GCF_001194135.2 Octopus bimaculoides
ATATATATATATATATATATATATATATATATATATATATATATACGTACATAATTACATGGAAAATACAATAAACAGAGTAGTCAGAAGAGAATACATAGGTTTCACATCGATACCCGTTACGGAGTTACGTAATAATAGCAATGTTGTTATTTATCTGATGGCATATGTAAAAATCCTGATTACGCCAGCAGTAAATAGTTTAGAAGAAATATTAACGCGAGCCCGGACTTCTTTTAAAAAAAAAATGACAACAGCAATTCATGCGTGAGATTTAATGGGTAAGCGGAAAAGAGAGAAAGTGTAAGCTCAAAAGGTAACTGTATGATCTATGTAAATATATTTATATATAGATATACATGTCTTTCCATTTATGAATATATGTAGTTAAATGCATCTCGATATGTCTATGTATATCTATACTTGAACATGTATATATAGAGATGGCAAACCTAATCTTGTTTATCTGTATCCCTATTTCCATATAAGCTTGCTTTGATTTCTTGTATAGCCAACCGTTCTTGACTCCGTGGAACCGTTGTTGGATTGAAGTATTTGCCCTTCAATTTTAATTCTTTCATAGAGATTTTGGAAAATTGCGTGACTTCCCGTTCTACATGTATATCTGCCTCATTATACATCAGTCACACTATATATTCTCTCTAAACATAAATATATATTTGTTTGTGTATGTGCATTGGTGTGTGTGTGTGTGTGTATTTGTTTCTGTATACAAATAAAGGTTTAAGTGCTCTTGCACACAAGCGCGCATGCACACACACGCGCATGCACACACACGCGCATGCACACACGCGCGCATGCACACACGCGCGCATGCACACACACATGCAAATACACATTGACATTTAGCAAAAGTAACAGAGTGACTCAGAGTTAGCGAGTTTTCTGCATTGTCACTTATCACTTAACAACTCGATAAGTGCCAACGTACGAAACTCCTGGATCTTGAGTTACTCTGTTACTCCTGGTCAATATTAATACAAAAATGCATATACTCATATTTTGTCCTATTTTCCCTGTTTATATCAACATACCTTCATATATATGTAGTATGTGTGTGTGTGATACGGAGAGTGAGAGTGTATATATATATATATATATATATATATATAT
>NC_068987.1:107048521-107049769 GCF_001194135.2 Octopus bimaculoides
ATACATAGACATATATATACAGACGTACATACATATATACATGTATACATGCACGCACACAAACGCACACAGAGGTCTGTCTGTCTGTATGTATGTATATATGTATGTATATTCTTTTATCCATTTATCCATCAAAACGTTTCAGCCCTTAATACGTTTCAGGCGGTGGCTATGCTGAATCACCTTCCGTCTAATCAACTCTTCGATGGCGAATTTTATGTGAATTGTTTGTGGCGAATAAGTGAGTTCGACACTGCTGCTTCTTTTTGAGTTTCCTACCTTGATGTAGGCTCACCTGGGACGCTTGACAACAGAATGTCAAGTTGTTCTTTGAAAACATATACCCTTACCCTTGTGTTTTGGTAAGGCGTTACATGCCTGTTGGCTCTTGAATCCAAGCTATTGATGTACTTAGTCCTCATGCTACACGCGACAGAAGGGACCTTTGGAGAAGTGCGGTTACATCCAGTTCTGGGACTCCTATAGCACTCGACACCAAATTTTGGTGCCAGCTCTTCACAATCTTCCGTGCATATATCACTGCATACAGCTCCTGTGTTCACTCCAGGGAGTAGAATCGTAGCTCACTCAATCTCCGACGACGAATGGCCTCCATAGGACCATCATAGTTTCCTGGGCCCTTGTTTTGAAGGTTCTCAGAATCCACCCGGCCATTCGTTTGCATATTGCCACCATCTTGATGGTATGCATGTGAAACGAGGCATCGTTGCTCATTTCAATCCCTAGACCACGCAACGTATGTGACTCTGGGTTGCCGCTCCTTTTGGTCCAAAATATCGCTTTTGCGTCTTGAGAGCATCATTCAGCGTGGGGTTTGGAATTTATCTGTAATAAATTGCAATTATATATATATTATATATAACGTGTTAGTTCTCAGTTATGCCTCACGTTACGGCTAACCGCATCGATAAATCCCTCTGATGTTTAGCTTCTTGTTCTCTTCATTGGATGGTAGTATTATCTGGAGTATATATTAGCAAGAATTATAATGATAGAGAATATGGAGAATGGTACAGCTCCATAATTTATTTCCGCTTATTCATATATTCACATGCTCCGTAAAAACATAGTGTACATATGTATACTTTTAGCATATTCGTGTGCGTGTAATACTTCAATTAATATTTACAAATGCGACAGTTGTACTGGATATAGGTATCCGTTTATATATATACATTTACATATTTCTATATAAATACACATGTATATATATATATATATATATAT
>NC_068987.1:107049907-107057909 GCF_001194135.2 Octopus bimaculoides
ATATATACATACATATATACATACATATTTATTAAGACATGCATTATACGTGTGTGCCTGTGTTTGTGTGTGTGTGTGTATGTGTGAACAACCTAGGTCACCTACTCACCATTCAGTTCTCGAGTGAGGACCAAACAATTTAAGCGAACTTCGGTTAAATATCAATACCAAGGACTCTTAGCGAAAGCAAAACAGAAATACTAAATTCCTGTACTTGTTGACCTCTGTCAGGCACTACAGCAATGTTGGGAGAAACCTTACACCTCTTTACCATTTTCCTTCGTGTCAGTAGTCGTTTGGTGAACCTCGCTAAACTTCCGGAGTGGCTTGTCAAAACAGAAACCTGGAAGTGACAATAATTAAATCAACTACGATAACTCAAGCTGTGCTCTCACTTTGAGACTGTGTTTTGATACCTCACCCGCTTTCTCGCTTGTCTTTCTCTTTCTTTCCCTAATTTTACTTCCTTTCTTTCTCTCACGTCCCTATATTATATCTTGCTTTCTCATCTCATCGTTATTCTCTTAAACATTCCTATACATTAGCTACATTGCTCTGTCCCTACCCGTTATCTCACTATCTATCTATCTATCTATCTATCTTTCTATCTATCTATCTATCTATCTATCTATCTATCTATCTATCTGTCTGACTGAATGTCTGTCTATGTATCTATCTGTGTCGGCATGTAAATATTGAAAGAACATGCGAGGCAAAGATTGGTGTAGCACCTGTGAGTGAAAGTCAGCTATTAGGAAGTAATTGATGATGCAGGCAACGATAAGGAAAGAGACAAGGGAAAACATATTTTTAAAAATGCAGATAACTAACACTAAGCCATATGTATTAGATATTTCTGACTGTAGTCATAATAAATAGGATTGTGTAATGGCAAATTAAATGCACGCGCGCGTACACGCATACACACACACACACATACGAGGTCTGGTCAATAAGTATACGGAATGTTGCCATAGTAACATGGTTAGAGCACGCACGGTAAAGTCACTTGGCACAAATTAACCTTGAACACTGATGTGCAAGCGCACTAAGTACAAAGGGGTTCAGACGTTTGCAGGATGGCCGAAATAATGTCCATATTGACGAATGTTCTGGGGGACCCGCATCCAGCAGAACTGAGAAAACCATCGCAGATATTCGTGCAGTAGCGTGGAGAAACCTTTGAGTCACCATCCATGAGTTATCACAGCATGTGAGGATTAATTACGGTTCAGTTCAGTCCATTATCACTGACGTTTTTGGTATGAGATGTGTGTTTACCAAGTTTGTGCCAACACTGCTTTCAGCTGACCAAAAAGACACCCGGGTTTCAGTTTTAGATCTCCTTGCTGTTTCAAGAACAATGAAAGAGTTTTGAAAGCTTTGCGTAAGTTTCTGAGCAGGTATCGCCAAGCTGTTGACAAAATTTGATGCAGGCTCTCTCTGTCGTGGTCAAGGCGATGATCACACACTACACACCTTCCTTCCAAGGACTGCTGTAAGAAGTGGAAGTGAGCTGCACAGCAGTGTTAATACCAATCTGTCAAGCAGCCTCACTGCGTGATTTAGCTTGGTTACTTTGGCAAAGGTCCGGATACTTATTGCTCCGACCACGTATATATATATATATATATATATATATATATATACACACGAAGGGTTACCCAATGTATACCGGGGTTTTCCTTACTCATATAGTTTAGTTTTACATGTTTACACTTTTATCGCTTTCAAACTTATCACCATTTAAATCATTGCAGATGCGATATCCACTATTCAAAGCAGAGCTGGAACTCTTGCGAGGTGATGCTTGTTACCAACACTTTTTTCTTCACCTCACCCACAACTGCAATTTCCATAGCACTAGCTTTCGTCATCAGATGACCTCTGAACAAGAGTCCAGATCAATTCCCAACTTTTCTTTCAGTTCACGACACGCGTTCAGTCGTAATTTATTTTGATCTTGCGTCAGAAAGCCAGGAACAAATTTTTCTGCTACTCATTTCATTCACAGATCCTCGCTCAAAATCCGTCACCTGTTTGGTTACGGTCGCCAAGATCAATCAGTTGATGAATTTTCATGATGTTTACATTCGTTCAGGAGGTTGACAGTGGCCTTGAACGAGGTCGGTATTCAAGCAACAAGCGACAATTCCTAAAGAGTGGAAACCACTCGTATATTTGTGTTTTGCTCATGACAACGCCCTCTTAAGTTGTTTAAACCATGACGAATGTTTCGGCCGTTGCTTTATCCACCAGAAAACAGAATTTCACGGAAGCACACTCTTTCTTCTTTTCAGCCATCGCAAAATCAACGAACACGGTAGAAGCACTGCTAATCGAGTATGCACCGCATGGTAGTCCGACTATAGACAACAATGCTGGCCGGCAGACTAATACACGTCAGCAGCATTCCTTCGTACAACTAACAGTTGCTGCTGAAAAATACACCAATTTCTCTTTTTACCCTGTTTTCTCTTTTTTGGTTTTCTTTCCTGTTTCATTAAATGTCTATTGTTCCTGCTCTAATTTACCACAACCCTGTCTATATATTTTGAACAACGAAACATGTATAGTGCAATCAATATCTAGTTCGATGACCATGAACGTGACATTGGAAAACTAAATGTGAGAGGCCAACTGCAATACTGTGCATATCTGTTGCCTCTTAATATTGAGTATTCCGAACTCTCTTCACAGATGACATTATACACGCGCGCGCACGCACGCACGCACACACATACATTTATGTTAAACTGTTCCTGTGTACCTAAGTAAAAGACAATATATTCGTTTATTTCCACATCAGTCCTTATCTAGTCAATTTTCTTCAATCAAGCTGAGTGAACGTTAAAGTAAGATGGTTAAGCTCACTGACCGCACAATTGTGGGCTAGAAACGCCATAGGTTCACATTATTTACATTACGAAAAAATACCTAATGTTAATTTTGTTAAAAATATGTATCTGGTAATTTGGTTACAAATTAGATTATTCTCAAGAATTGAATAGGGGATTCCTAGCGAATTCAGAAAAAAAAAAAAACGTTGTTTTGAAATAATTCTCTCCCGCTGCTTCGGTGTCATTGCATCTTACTAACTTTCTTTAACAGTGTTTTAGAATAGCTTCCAGCGTCGCCTATTGAAATATAGATACATTTTCTTCACCTGTTCCAAAATTCCGGTTCGAAACTAGGCATGACTGTGGATTTAAGATTTTCCCATCAAAGCTTTGTGATTGCTTGTTCGATCTAAGTGTCTCACATCATAGCTCCGTATCCGCTATCTCTTCTATCAAATATCTTCCATCATAGCGTCGTATCTGCTAGAGTTCTGCGAATAGAATTTGTTAGACATAAGGAAATTGTGGAAATACCTCGAGATTCGGGGAATATTCTTGCGTTGCAGTTTTAAACTTCTGTCTGGTTTACACATCTGCCTTCACCACTGTATATCTTTATCTAACTTCACTCTGTTGCAATCACACAAAACATGATTCAAATCCGAATGTAACTCTCAACATTGATCTTCCTTCTCTGCTCAATCCACCAAACGAAGCCATACTTTTCACTCCATCCGTTGCGTTTTGCTTTCTTTCACTTTGACAATTGCACCATGTTGCATATGAACATCTCTGTTATCTGCATTTCTTTTCCCTGATTAATTTCATTGAAGGTTTTATATGAAAATCTTGCAGTATATTAACCATGCTTAGTCTAACTGACAGCTACTGGCTGGTGGCAATATGATCCGTCATGTATTTTGAATTCAAATTTCTTACTTTCCTCCGATTTTAATCTCCTGTGTCTTGTATATTATTTCTACACTATTTATGTGCCCTTTAGGGAGATTCACACTCAGCATGATTAATAGTTTTGCGATATATTTCCATACATCTAACACTTATTATCCTGCCTGGTTTCTGTCAATTTTTGTTTTAACAAATCGCTTCTCCTTCTGAAGCTACGATAAGGGATTTCTGTTTCTCTCTTTAATCCGCCAGTGAAACCCACTTTATTTCTCAGGCTGCTTATTATTTTTCTTTCGACAATATTCTCTTCTTCTTTCCACATTTCCGCTTGTTCATTTGATTCAAATATTTCATATATCTATAATTATTTCTTTCTCTTCCACTAAAATCTTACGAAGATCTCGATGGCCGCCCAGTAAGTGTCATAATCACTTTGCTGTAACACATTTCAGTGAAAGTTATTAGCCCAAATTTCATTACGCATAAATATAACCTTAAATGTTAAATTTCAGAGGAAATATGTACATTCATGATAAATACGGTTTTCATGACGCTTATGTTAAATTTCACTATTATTGTATATCAAAAAATATTTGACATATTTATCTTACACAACGGCAAAATTAACTGATATACTAGATGAATAATTTTATTGTTTTTATTTTAACCAACAAAAATATGGTAGATGAAACTGCATTCAATATATCAATAAAGGTTCCTCTTACATGTAACTCTTACGCTAAAATTAAGGCTTGCTTAAAATCTTTGCCAGTTTTGTAACGGTTCTAATTCTACTTATAGTCCCCATGAGAAATAAATCAGAAACCTTATTTGTAGTTATTTGCATATGTTAATTTAATTTCAGTTGGCAAATTGTTTAGAAAATCGGGACGGAGTACGGTTGCATGAAGTATTCGCTCCAAAACCAAGTGCTGAGCAAATTTTACTTTTGACAACATAACTCTTGCTGGGTGAAATATCGCAAAAGCTGGGCATTTCATTGGCTAAAATGAAACAACGAAGGGATATATTTTGTACTTCAATGTTCCGTCTTCTATGCCTTCTGAGATCAAATTTCGTCACGGTCTACGCGAGTCGCGGATGAATACACCATCCGTTCTAACACCAACATCTTGACATTAGGTAAAAGAGCTCAATATTATTTGCCTTTCCTTCCTACTAGAATATCTAAAAGTTAAATGACTTCGAAATTGCTTATAATTTCGTATGTGACGTACCGAAACATAGAGAAATATGTCACTTATTATAATAAAGATTTGGGCTATTATAAGTTTTGGAGGAAACGAAACTGGTTGCCATCCTTCCATAGAAGAGTAAAACTAAGTGATCCGTATTTATGTATGTCATTATTCAGTTTATTTCAAAATTTCTTGCCAATAGAGAAAGAACCATTTTCTAACATAGATCCATGGCTCCTTCATTAGAATTTAAACATCAACAACAGGGTACCTTTGTTAGTATGTATGTATATATGTACGTATGTATATGTGTATAGGTATGTGTGTGTGTGTGTTTTAATGTGTATGTGTTTTTTCAGAGATATACCAACAGTAATGAAGGAGTGGGCAACAATATTTCTACTCGGGTCTTTGGTATTCCGGAGACTCAAGACTGATTCTACCTTTATTGAAACGCTCCTTTTTCTTCTTCAAAACGAGTGAGAAACGTGTTTCAAGGAGAATCAGGCCACCAACCTTGAGTTGTCTACTGGCAATTTCCTAGTATGGTACCTACCATTAGCAGGGGTAATGTTTGAAGATGTATGAAGATATATAAACAATACAAAACTTGAAGCGAAGACAAACGACGCAGTGGGAGACATCTAAATGCGTCCTCTGCCACGAATCAACAGCGAGAGGAGGAATTACTTTGAGTTGGTAGGGGATTTACGATCTGTGAACTTGCTGCACAAACGCATTCTGGTTACAACAATGTAATGGAGAAGATCGTACATGACTTTGGGCATCTGAAATTGTGGACAAATTTCGTACTCCGTTGTTGTCATACGATTTCAAGGAGAGAAGACTAGAAGAATGCTCTAAGCACATGGCAGCATTTGAAGCTAATGAACATGCATTGAATTCTGCGGTGCACGCGATAAAACATGAGCGTATCTTTATGGTTCGAATGAACATATCTTTACGATCGTTACCCCTCTTCCCTAAAGCCTAAGACGTTACGACCGAGTGAGTGGCATTAAAAGTCAAGGTCTTTCTACAGGACATAGCAAATGATAGATACATTTAGATTGACAAAAGGCTTAGGGAAGATATTAAATGCAAGATACAAAAGAAAAATCTTAAAACATGCCTAATATTACTAGATTTCACATTTTGAATCTCTCACTACGTTTATTAAACGTCTTACATTATATATTCTAACTTCCTATAATGTTTGTTGAGATACTATCACAAATATTTACGTTTAATTTAGGTCCTGACATTTGATTTTCCACCAAAACAGCTTCCTTTAAACGCAATATATTTATCTCATCTAACCGGCTAATGAATCTGCTGTGCGTATACTTGCCGTCTAGATGCTGTTGCATCTAAAATCTGATGAATCACCCTCAAACATCCACAATCGACCGAATTCAGCGAGGAGTCATTGGATATATAAATATAATATGGTGTGCATTGTTCCTAGAAGTATAGTTGGGATAGTCCGACGCTCAGCTATCTTTGAACATAAATTTCTCCTCGAAGAGTGCGACGGCTTCGAGCTAAACAACGATAACATGTCGAATCCAACAGTTCTACTTCAGACCCTAGAGTGTGATAGATTTAAACTTAACATGCTATATCTGTTTGGTATGTAGTTTACTAACAGAAGTCTGTATTTATATCCCTGTATATTCTCTTTATTTAACGAATTTTAAATATAGGCTAAGATAAACAGGAAAACACACACATACACACGTAAGCACACACTCACTAACAGTGGTGCACGAACAGTCTCTTTCTCGCATACTTACACATCTTCACACATGTGGACAAGCTTGTAATAACATGCATTAGAATAAATGTCCCTGTTCAACCCCATAATTTAAATATATATGTTCGTACTTCGGTGCAAGAGTGCAAACGTTGTATGCAATTACACATGTGAAGAAAAAGAAAATACTCTTACAGATACACAAATCATAGTCGACTTCAGAACATTGACTCACAAATATACGAACAAACGAAAGGCTTTTATTATGACATCATATATCTCAAGTAGTAAATCTTATCTATTTGTATGTTCAGGTGTAAAGGAATTCATATATAAATAAACAACTATCTATCTCTCGTATCATGTGGGTATGATATATCAACATGTTCGTAGATATGTGTATATAACTATAAATCTATCTATCTATCTATCTATCTATCTATCTATCTATCTATCTATCTATATTTCTATGTGTCTGTGTATTTATCTATTTATCTATCTATCTACCTATACATACATACATACATACATACATACATACGTACATACCTACATACATACATATGTGTGCGTGGGATTTTACCATACTGGAACACCAGTTGAAGTGTATGTGTGTGTATCATATACTTATATATATATATATATATATATACACGAATATACACACACATACACTCACAAATACACAACCACAAACACACACACATATACACAAGCATACGTACATCATGCTAATGCAAACTGATTTTGGAGTGTATGAGATCGTGAGTTAGACATCACGTTACTCTCTTCCCGCCAACCTGATCGGGATGCCAAGGACTATACGGCTGGTTGGTAGGAAATGGGTTGCGTCAGGAACAACGAAAAACCATACCAGCCGAGTAAATTTATATGATGTGAAATAAAAAAAATTGCCCAGGGATAAAATAAAGAAGCAATGGATCGAACAAATGGACGTATAGCTACGACACACTGAAACATTAAGACACACACACACATATACACACGCACACTTGTTTCATGCCTTCTTACAACTAACATTCTATAGCGTGTGTACGGAAGGGAAAATATCACGAAAAGTAAGATAGACTACGTTACCATGCGATGCGATTAACAAATAACGTTTGATTCATAGAAATGCCTGAAGAAATATTAGTAAATTACTAAAGTACTCCATTGATCACGTATAATGCTTGTATATGTCGGACTAGTTACATTCACGCACGCAGTCAATCTCAGATATACGTGTATATATATATATATATATATATATATATATATACATATATATATATATA
>NC_068987.1:107058178-107063802 GCF_001194135.2 Octopus bimaculoides
TATATATATATTGTTCAAAACACTTTCATTCGGATTCCGTGCTACTTCGGGTTTTGAAACCCGTAACAGAGATGAGATTCTATTCGGGCCGGCGAATGTCTGGTTTGAGGAATGACGCCGTTACAGATTTCGAAACTTGAAGTCGCACGGAATCCGAATAAAATTCATTTCAGCACCACATATAACTCCCAGATGAAGATTATGAATGTAGGCGGGAAGATACTAGAGTTAATTGAGGACTTCCTGCATCAAGGAGCAAAGATTGGGGGCACAGAAAGGATATCGATGAAAGGAAGATCTGTATAGAAGTCGGACAAATGTAAAGACCTGAAGATCCATCTCTTCTTTGCTGCAGTGGAGATTGTGCTGTTGTACGAGTCTGAGGCTTGGGCACTGACCCCCAAACTCACTCAGATGGTAGATCGGTGCCACACGAGAATACCTAGGATGGTTCTGAACATTAATCAGTATACACTGAGGAGGAAGAACTCAGAGCTGTACGAGAAGTTCCCAATAGTTAGCTGGAAAATAACACAGAGAATGAGGTTAGCTGAAAATGCTCACCGTCATCCACAGATGATACGGCCGCCTACACGGAGACACTAGAAGAGGGAGAACGAGGATCACATATGTTGACGGTCAGTGGTCTCTGGGAGACACAGCACTTGTTGTTGTTGTTGTTGTTGTTGATGGTGGTGGTGGTGGTGGTAGTGGTAGTGGTGGTGGTTTTCGGGTCACTGCCTGGAATCGAACTCGTGTGGTGGTGATGCTAGCTGGCGCGGTGCTCTTCTTCACACTACGTCATGGTAGACAATATTTTGTGTGTATGTCACACCACGTCTTTGCCCTCGTCTGTTATCCCGATTGAGTATCATAACTCTTACTTTGACATTCTTCGTAGCTCGTGCTCTTGGAAATGCGACATATAATTGGCCATGAGAAAATGCCGGTTGAGGTAAATTTATTCCAACTTTTTCAAATGTTTGCCCTTAAGCCTTATTAATTGTCTTTGCATATGCAAGTCGAATTTGAAACTGAAGTCTGTTTAGTGTGAATGGAAAAGTTTGTATCACTTGGGCTAAGTTTAATTCTGGGAATTAGAACTGTACGACCTCTGTTGGTGACTGTTACCAATCATCCCTCTACCCAATGTTCATGAATCCTTGCACATTCATACGAGTTCCATTACATAATCCTTGACTGATCGAAAGATTTCTTAGCAATATTACAAGAGCCCCTACTTTGAAGTTGAGGCGATAAGGTGGCATACTGGATGGAGTGAGGGAATTTATGAACTCAAGTGGATAGTTCTGAAATTCTTCTTCCTTATTGCAGGACACTGAATCTGTCCTTAAGTACATTTGAAGTGCCTCTTCATTTATTGCAAGACAGTCAGAAGTTTTAGAAGATAATATTACTCGTTTTCCCATTTCTACTGGCGTGCAGTTGTTGAACATTTCTGGAACTAGCGATGTTTGATACCAGGAAAAATTAGGTACGTCAACAGTATGTAGTGGGATATCTTGGAGAACACTGATTAGGGAACCATTGCCATATAAAATTAGCCACTTAGAAAATTTACGTTCATTAACATCTACTCTCATATTTCAAGTTAACCTAAGATGATGAAAATGATGCCATAAATGTGATCTTTTAATACATGCATCAATATAAGTGCTGCAGGAGCTCGGAGAACAGTTGGAGGAGTTTGTCTGAAATCACCTGCAAGTAGAATTATTTTTACTCCAAATACCCCATCGTTTCCCATTTAGGCAACTATTTATGACATTTAAAGCATAACTGGGAATTATTGATGCTTCATCTACTACAAAAAACTAGTATGCATCTAAGTTCGTTAGAGTGTTCGGAATCTGGTAGTACCTTACAAACACTATTTTCTGTAACTGACACTGGTAACTTAAAGATGCTGTGAATAGTTTTGCCATTTGTCAATAATGTAGCAGCAATACTAGTCCATGCTTATGGTAATTCCGTTAGCAGTAAGATGACGTTGCAACATATTGAAAAGATATGTTTTTTCCAGAATCACCGGGGGCGTCTAGATAGAAACAAATTCTATTTTCTAGTTGGCATTTATCGACTGCAGCAACAGCCTGCATTACAGTGTATAGCACTTGAATCTGTTCGTGATTTAAAGTAGTTATATTAGCAGGTTCAATGGGCACGTCATTATCCTGTGTAAATGTTTGTCCAATGGGTTCTAGCAAACCAAACATGCTGCAAACATGAATGCAAAGACACATTTTCAGCAGTGGTTGCATCATGTCTGTTACGAAATCCTCAATCATGTTTTCTTTGTAATTATTCCATATTTGAAGGGAATTTTGCGGATGGTTATATAAGTAAGTCATGGCAAACTGAGTAACAGACGTGGCATTCTAAATGGTAATGTCTCTCTGAATGTATTTATTAGTTCTTCGTCATCTTCCAATAATCTTAGTCTAATGCAAGCTACTTTAAACGATGGTAAAAGTTCTTCTACTCTCTTTAAGTCCTCATAGGAAGTGACTCCATGATCATGAAGTAACAACAGCTTCAAATAAAACTTTTTCCACATCTCTTGGTCTCACACAGTACATTCTGGTAACACTACTGTATGCTCGTTGACTGTGTGTCCAACATGTGTTTTATTTTCCAAATACCTAGTGTTCAGGAATTTCACAATACAAAAACGGGCGTGCATTTATATAATTTTGGTTTCATTTGGACCAAGAAGTTAATGTTGTGTCACGTTCTCGACCTCTATCAACTGCTCCTTGTTGCACTCCCTGTCGATAATACACTCTCTGTTCACATGGAAGATGTACGACTAGACGATACACTGCACGAGATTCGCTATGCATAGGATAGTTGGAGAGGTGCCACATTTCTTTAGGGGCCGAAACATATCTGCAGGATAAGAATTGTTTTATTTCATCATACTGCTGATGCGGTTTTATTTTTCCACTTTCATTGCCATTTTGTTAAACTGAAATAAATCCAATCATTGCACAGTCGTATTGTCTATAAACATACTTTAAGATATATTTTATACTTTTAACCGATGAACAGATTCCCAATTTCCTCATTATTCCTTTACGTTTTCTATAATTTTTTCACGAAATTCTTTAGGAAAATTCTTTTGACATTGTCCGTTTACCATACAAACAGAACCAGGATTAGGTGTTCCACAAAGTCCATGAATCATTAGAGATGTGACTAATTCACAAAGAAGAGGTTCGTTTCCGTCGGGGATTTCAGTTGTTACAAGAGAATCAATTTGTTCTCGTGTCCTTGGTTTATCTCGTACACGTAGCATAATTAGTAGCATATGACAATGTGGCAAACCTCGTTTGGAGAATTCAATAACGTGAATGCGAGTAACAGGAACCCCCAGAAAATGTCTGTCTTTAATATCAGTCATCAATTCATTACGGTGGGTTTTATACACACTTGACACTAGGTAAGGCCTATTTTGAGTTGTTTCGGTGGGTCCCAAGTTATTTGTAATATCAGGGCATCTTGGGTTGCAAATATAAGTTTAAAATAAATCAGGTTTCCCATATTTACAAACAATGGACATGGCATCCAGATATGACTGTTGCATATTTCTATTAAATGAAGACGGAAGAATAATCATGACCATTTCTTGCCAAGCGTTCCATGAGATACGATATGTGTTGTTTTGGTTCACATCGTGGATATATAACTAGATCACGATGAACTGGAGGTGCACCATCTTCACCAACATATACAGCTGCAATTTCATTATTAACAGGATTATTGTATCTCCTGGCATCTGGGCCTGATATGAAATGCATCATTACTTTATTCGGATTAACATTTTCTCTGGCTGCTCTTCTTCTTGCTGTTCAACAGTGCGCATATTTAAATATGCTGTATGGATTATTCAGCATGACTCAAGAAATCTTTTCCATTACTGACTGCAAGCAATTAATATCTTGAGGCACTTCAGCTCTTATTTGTAAGGCTTCTATAGAATCAACAATATAGAGCTGAGCATATTTTCTAAGTTCATTGTTGTCACAATATAAGATGCAAATGGAAACAGCATGGGCCACGACCAGGGTGTAATGTAACATTGGCTCCAAATGAGGTGAATGAATACATTGAATTATAGTTTCTGATGTTCTGTCTAAAGGTGATTCCTTCAATGTCGGTATTCTCCAAAAGTTGTTTTATCTGGTAAAGGCATTCTTGTAGATTCGGCAAGGAAACTTTACCATTATTGCAACAATTAAATGTTTTCTGCGGAAATCTACGTTCATGATCATGCGGGTATACTACGTTCATCTCCCGAATCGTAAATTGAAAATTTTGTTGTTCTTTTATTCTATTCCGTCTTCTTCTTTGAGCTCTGTCTGTCATAACATAATTCTGTGTTTCAGCTTCTTCCATACTTTTCCTTCTTTCTTGAACTCAGTTTCTCATATCTTGAAGATAATTCTGGCTTTCAGCCTCGTCCAATTGTCGCCTTCTTTGTTGAACTCTGTTTCTCATATTTTCTAAGTACAGCTGACTTTGCTATTGATTCATGAGCTCTCGATTCTCTTGATCTCTATCTCTCTTATTTTGAAAATACACTTCGCTCTGATCCTGGCTCATTTGTTCTATCCTTTGCTGATTTCATTTCCCCACTATCCTGTAGGATACGCTCCCTCTCCACTTGGCTTATTTCGTTTCTTCTGTAACTCATGCTCACGCCATTTTTATTCCTTCTTTCCTACGGCTAGTCCTCGCGCAATCGTTCTCTCCTTCTACGCTGACGCTCACGTGCTGTGTCTCTCATGCGATTATCCATATTTTAAAACTTGCTATTAAAACAATCTGAAAAACATATACGAATATATTAGACAGTGTTTATTTCCACCACGCGACACTTATTATCGCAAACATGTTTTAACAAACTTAAACTACAGACACACACACACACACACAAACGCAAAAATACATTTATATATATATATATATATATTTGTCACTGTATGTTTTCTTTAATTTTTGTTTACTTACACACATCAACAAACGAGCCAGAAATTCTAACATAAAATAATATAGAAACAAAAAGACAATGTTGTATTCCGATGCCAAAAGATTTTTTTAGCTGAGGTTTAGTTTTATATTGAAAACAAATTCAAAATTTAAATTTTAATGCAAAACAATTACCACGTTATCTGGTGTATGGCTGCAGTTGTAATGGGTTAAAACAAATGCGTGTGTGTGGGTATGGGTGTATTTGTGTGGTTGGGGCTCTAATAGCAGTTTAAAGTCAGTTGCAGAAACAGGTACAGTCATGTACAAGCATAAAGATACATGCACACACAGGCGAGCTGGCAGAAACGTTAACACGCCGGGCGAAACTCTTAGCCGTATTTCGTCTGCCGCTACTTTCCGAGTTCAAATTCCGCCGAGGTCGATTTTGCCTTTCATCCTTTCGGGGTCGATTAAATAAGTACCAGTTACGCACTGGTGGTTGATATAATCGATTTAATCCGTTTGTCTGTCCTTGTTTGTCCCCTTTGTGTGTAGCCCCTTGTGGGTAGTAAAGAAATAACACACATACATAAACCCATAACTAGAGAGAGATAGAGAGAGAGAAAGGG
>NC_068987.1:107064675-107065365 GCF_001194135.2 Octopus bimaculoides
ATATATATATATATATATATATATATATAGATAGATAGATAGATTGATAGATAGATAGATAGATAGATATGGATATGTATGTGTGTGTGAGTGTGTGGGTATGTATGTTTGTGTATGCAAAAGAGATCAGATGAGGGCATAATCCACTCAGATATAATCAAATATATTATTTGTGTCGAAGTACAGAAAATTCGAGTGGTTTTGTTTAAAAATAATATCGATGTACGAAATTAAATAATATATTTGTATATATGCATGTTTGAATATATATAAATACATAATTGGCATTTAAAAAAAAAAGCATTTTATACACGAAAGTGAAACAGATAGACCTCCGTGACGTTCAACACACTTGAGTTGCATGCGAATGGAACAACTTATTACAGAGCAAATCGCCTGACAGTATTTTCTTTGCGTATGTTCAGCGGAGTTATTTCTTTTCTATTTGCTATATCATGACATTTTTATCTCTGTAAGTATTATTCAGTTAGAATTGTCATTTAACATTTTGGATAATGGTGAACTCAATATATATATATATATATATATATATATATATATAATATGTACTTCATTATAGGAAAGCACTCTTACCAAGATTTAGAAGTTTGGAGTAAAAATAAGGTTGCGGATATATTTCTTTTACACGTTTTAGTCATTTGCTTGCAGCCATGCTGGGGCACCACCTTG
>NC_068987.1:107065412-107075833 GCF_001194135.2 Octopus bimaculoides
ATATATATATATATATGTATGTATGTGTGTGTGTGTGTGTGTGTGTTTGTGTGTGTGTGTGTGTAGACAGATAGATAAATATATAAATAGATAGATAGACAGACAAAAAATGGGATTCTTTCATTCTACAAAATCCCCTCCTAAGGCTTTGGTCTTCCCGAATTATATTATAGCACATTAAATAACCAAGGTGCCACGAAAGGAGACCGAACCCGGAACCATGTGTTTGGGAAGCAAGATTCTTACCACACTGCTATGTCTAACATTTAGATTTCAAGTGTTTTAACCTGAAAACTTCTTATATATTCGGAGGGTGATTAAGTAGAGACACATTTCAAACTGATTTAGTGGAAAGAGTACACACCATTGAAGAGATCGGTAATGATGACGAAAGTTCTTTCTTAAACAACAGACAACTGATTAAGGAAGCGACGTATTAGTTGATTGGTTAAGTAACTAGACAATTGATTAATAATGAATTCAAGTTAACGAGTGTGTGTATGCGTGCGCGTGCTTATTAATAATAAGCGCGCGCATATAATCCTCTCCAAGACTCAGGCAACTTTATTGCAATATATATTAGTTCGCATTAAAATCTAGGAAGACTTATACAGGTATGAATTATGAATGTGTTATTAAAAGCAATGGATATGTCTATGTATGTATGTATTTATGCTATTATTGCTATTATGTTGAGCTGTCGTATATCCAAATTTGGCCAAATTAGTTTCTTTCAATATTTATTTTTGCCTGTAATAGCCGGTCCTTTGGGTCAAACTATCGTATTTGCTCAGGCTATCGTATCTCCAGCTGCTTCAGAAGCCAAGATATCAAATATTGTCCCTGTGTTGTGCAACGTCTTTGCTATGGAATGGTGAAACTATTTTTTCGTTTTCTGTAAAAGCAACGTTTTGGACTTACGTCACTTTTTCAATAATAGTAACGATGTACACGTATATATGAAATACCAACATGTTTTTATGTTTTTCATTTTAATGGCATATTTATATTGCATGACGTAGCTCTTTTTGTATTTTAATGTTTAACGCCAATATTCGTATATAATTTAGCATTGGTGTTATGACACAGCACGTTGATATCTGTCTTTTCTGTTTTTTCACTTTATTTAACTCTATTTCAACCTGATACGTTACAATATACCAGATAGGTTAATAACCAGATAGGTTACAATATACCAGATAGGTTAATAAATGAACAATTGGGAAATGATAATTAATTTGAATAAACCAGTGTGTGTGTATATGCGTGCTTATTACTGGTATATAAGCCTCCCCAAGTCACAGCAAACTTTATTGCAAAATATGATTGAATTCACATTAAAATCTAGGAAAACTTATACTAGAATGAGTTATGAATAAGTTATCAAAATCAATAGATATGTATATGTATGTATCTTTGTATGTATATATGTATGTATGTATCTATGTAGGTAGGTAGGTAGGTATCTGTGTATGT
Source organism: Octopus bimaculoides (assembly GCF_001194135.2). Lineage (NCBI taxonomy): Eukaryota > Metazoa > Mollusca > Cephalopoda > Octopoda > Octopodidae > Octopus > Octopus bimaculoides. The sequence goes on from NC_068987.1 coordinate 107,066,889, forward strand.
ATGTATATATAAAATATCTTCATGTTTTTCATCTTAAGTGGTATAGTTACTTTGCATTGCATCGCTAATTTTGTATTTGTATTTTAATTTTTAACTTCAATATTCGTGCATAATTTAACATTGGTGTCATGACACCACACGTCGGCATCAATCTTTTCTGTTTCTCTTTTTTCCAACTTTATTTTACTCTATTGCAATCTGATGTCTTGTTATTCACTTTAACTCCTAAGTAATGCAGCTACTTTGAAATAGTTGAGTTTTCTAAGTGCACATTCACATTTTTTTTCCACATCTTCAGTCTATACACACCTTCAATCCCGAGATGCCACATCTTCTCATAGTGGATACCATAACTGTATATCATGCTCCAAATGGTTAATTCCCAATCTTACTTCCTTTCCGTTTCTTTCATGTACTAGAGGCCATCGGTGGAAACTAGAATGTATAAGGACATTGCCAGCGTCATCACATTATACCATAGAAAACTGGTACTCTTCCACTTAGTAGAAAAATTCACCATCTCTCCACTTTTTCTATACAGCGACCACAACTATCTTCCCTTCTAACTGCTTTCAAGTTTTGGCACACGTCCGGCAAGTCGGGGAGGAGGGTGAGTGGGTTACATCGACCCCAGTACTTGACTGGCATTTATTTTAACGACCCCCGAAGGATGAAAGGCAAAGTTGAACTTAGCAGAATTTGAACTCAGATCAAAGACTGACGAAATCCGCCAAGTATTTTGTCCAGCGTGCTAATAATTCCGCCAGTTTGTTGCCATATCAACGGTCGTAATTTACTAGCTTTCTATTAAGCAATTTATTGTGTTCACGCTACAATTAATTTTCTAATTTTAATTTCATTATTTTCGTTCTTAATTCTATATAAATTCTATTAGTTCTATTAATGTTTTCAACAGTCCCTATGTGGAAAGCAGCTTGCTTAACAACAGCCTGGTTCCGGGTTCAGTCCCACTGCGTGGCATCTTGGGAAAGTGTCTTCTACTATAGCCACGGGTCGACCAAAGCCTTGTGAGTGGATTTGACAGACGGAAACGGAAAGAAGCCCGTCGTATATATATGTATAAATGTGTGTGTGTGTGTGTGTGTGTGTGTGTGTGTGTCTGTGTGTGTGTGTGTGTGTGTGTGTGTGTGTGTGTTTGAGTGCCTGTGCGTGTCCCCCTATATATATATATATATGTGTGTGCGTGTGTGTATAAATAATACAGAATGGGACAAGGGCGCGAAACATGCAGACAGTTAGGTGATACAAAAAAGTGACAAAACATCCAGATAGACGATACAAGGAAACAAAGACAGGTCATTCCGAGATTTCTTTCCTCAGTCGAGATCCAGATTATCCTTGCAATTTCAGCTGGTTATTCTTGATATTGCACCAATCTGACCAGCCGCAAGGAAAAACTAAGCTAAGAGCATTAGATTCCTTGAAGAAAGCAGCCAATGTCTACGAAAACAAGGACGGAAAAAAAACGAACAATGTTACACAAATACAATAAAAAATAATAACAGGACATAACAACAGATATTTTTCGGCTTAAATTAAGCTGGCGTGTGTGGAAATAAGGCCTTACGGCACACAAGATTTGACGGGCACAGGGAGGAATAACGATGTTGTACGCACAACGGCCGGCCAGGAAAGAAAGATCACGCCTCGTCGAACACCGGTCACGTAGGAAGAAGAGAGAGAGAGATAGAGGCAGAGAGACATAAGAATTAGGGAGGGGGAGAGAAAAGATGACAAGGACACAGTGAAGTGAAAAGTGGAGGGAAAGAAGAGAAGGCAAGGAAATGTGAGCGAGGGAGGAAAGAAAGAATGAACAGTGGGATGAACAAATTAGGGTGAAGGGGCTGATAGACAGAAATAGAGTCATACAAGTTTTACACACACACACACACATATATAAATGCACACGCAGTCAGACAAACATTCATACATACGTATATATATAAATACGTATATACATACATACATACATACATACATGCATAGATACCTACGTACGTACGTACGTGCGTCCTGACATGTATTGTGGAGAGCAACGTACATATATCGGTATAAAGATGAATGAAAATATTCCGATACGTTCCATTGCAATGATATCTCTAAAACTTGCTTGCACATGCAATGAAATTAGTCTATTATTTTTATATCTTTATGCATGGAAAATATCTAATATTTGGATTTAGAATAGTACGACGCAGTTTTTGATGAGAATGACATAATTGTTCATATAACATTGCCGAACACATGATCGTACCATAATATACGAAATGGGCTTTCTAAGAAGTAAACGGAAATTGTAAAAACTTCTAGCATCAGTCTATATTGAATTTATTATAGCCATGGTGGTGGCGGTACCGAGTGGCTTCCTCGATGAATTCGGTGGGAGTCATTAAAATCACATATACTTCTAAACTTAAAATTTAACGTCTTTTCCAAATACACATCCCTGGTGGTAATGCTTTCTGATTGAACTTCCATAGAATAACCGCCAATCTTTCTCACTTGCTTTCTTTCTGTCTGTTTGTCTGTCTGTCTGCCTGTCTGTTTGTCTGTCTGTCTGCCTGTCTGTCTGTCTCGCTCTCTCTATTTCCGTTTATCTATCAGTATATACATGCACACATACATACACACACACGAGCGCACGCACACACACACACACACACACACACACTCACATACATATAAATATATATCATTCTCACTCTTTATCACTCACTGTTTCTTCTTTTGCTATTACAGATAAACTGAAATTAGAGAAATCCAGATAGTTATGAGAACGAAGTGACAAAAACGATAGACGAGCGAAAATGTTTGCTGTATTACAGGAAGACTAACTAAAATCATAACCTCGAGACACTTTTACATATTTCAAAGTAAAATAAATTCTTAGATAAAAAGAAACGATTTCTTGGAAACATTAAGCCTTTGGGAGATATTAAAACATTCAGAAAGCTATTCCCATTAAACATAGAAACAGTATTACAGTAATACTGTGACATGAAGCCGATAATATACTATTACTACACACTGTTGGTTAAACTGAAAGTTCTATATATCTTATTTTTCTGTTGATGTTATGCACGAGTGAAATATTCTTCGACAAGATTACTAATCCATATTCACACTAAAACTAAACAGTTCCATGCTCGATATCCATTGCGCGCTATATTCAACAACTATCTTTTACTATAGTTTCATGTCTTCCATGATAGAATTATGCGCGTACGAAAATTATGCGAGTACGAAAATATGTCGCAGGCTTGTCGAATACAGTACACCTATACTTGGGTGGGTGTAGATGCAATCTAGTTTAACAGTATTCCCCTAACAGTATTTGCATAACTGTAGCAGGTTCCATTCCATCGCGAGCATTGTGGCAGTATATTGCCTCTGCATTTCTCCTCAATTTTTTCTCCACTCTTGTGAACACTAATTGGCGCTGCGTTTGGTTACTTAAATCATTCAAAAACTGCCATAGCATAGATGTTAATGTCAAATATATGTAGCTATAAATTAATGAAAAACAGGAGATTTTCTGCATAGAAATTTAGTCTGCTATATAATAACGTTCATGAAAGCGTGATGCCTATGAACGGTCTAGCAGGCAATATGAAACTTCGATGTAATTTCAACAGACCAAAATCTTCTGTAAATGTATATCCCATTTAATGTTTTATCACTAGATTGGCGATTGTAATGTAACTGTTCAAGTTACACTGATGCTATTACAATAATAATGAAATTGTTCGGAGACCCATTCCATATTTAACTGAAAAATTTCCACATTATATTCACAGTTTTTTTTTTTCTGAACATGCAAATAATTTTACTTGGAAAGTAATACTTCGTGTATTAAGTAAGTAAATATCACCATAATTTCTATGATTCTTTATGGATTGTCCTTCAGGAAACGTTCTTCTATAAATACGCCTAATTTATTTGCTGACCTGTGAACAATATGATACATTGACATTGGTATAATCCCTCATCGCTACTTAGGTGAGTACTTTGATATCGTGGTTTGCTGATGAGATTATAATAGAGCGAAAAGTTAATAGCAGTTATCTCACTTTCTTGAAAAAAAATCAATTCAGATATTGATGGACATTGCTTTCCTCCTCAACGTACATATATTTGTAAGTAACATTTTAATCTCTCGTTACATTAGATATGTTCACTCAAACTTGATCATTGTGCAATAAATGTACATACGACATTCACAAACTGGATAGAAACGAAGGTCGCCGAGTAATATTTTTGTCAAATAACATCTTCCATTCTATAATGAAATGTTAACTGACAGCACTTTACATTTCAACAAAATATGCTGTGAGAAAAAGTGGATTTAAGTTAAGGCTGCATTGGCAATATATCTGTCATAATATGGGCGTGCATGGTTTCTTTTAAGTTATTTGGGCCTGAAAACTCAATAAACGTGTGTCATTATTTATGGTGCAGCTACTGCCTTTAACATAATTTTTTTTTTACAAGTGTTTACTTGTTTAGGGCTGTTCGGGTTAAATTTATTGAAAATGAATATTGCATATGCCAATACGAGAGGAGAAATGCATTGTTTAAGCTTATTAATTCGATCTAAATTCAGGGCCCAAGCGGATAGAAATGATCACGAAACGCACCGCAAATTATATACTACCGTCTTGCAAATGGAATTATAGGAGGAAAATATGATTATCGAATGTCTTTCATTATTGGTTTGATAATTTGGGGTGACAGAAAGTTAAACAATAAAAAATATTTCATGAACTCACCTTATCTGAATCCGAGGAAAATGTCACAGAAAAAAATTGCTACGGAAACATAAAAACGAGGGGAAAATATATCAAAGGTAAACGGACCAGAAAAAATGTGTTACATATAAAAAGGCATAGGAAAAAATATATCACAGGTACAAAAACGGAGGCTGAAAATGTTTTAAGAAAAAGTGAATGTCTACATTATTGTTTCTTCAATTTCATTGTTATATTTGAAAAATGCAATAAAGCGTTATTCCTTTGCATTGCATTTAAATTCAGATTTTGAAGTTTATCTATCTATCTATCTATCTATCTATCTAGCTATCTTGCTATCTAGCCATTTGTCCCTCAATTTAGCTTTCAATATAAGAGTTATACAAACACACACGCACAAAGCACACTATATAACTTTTTCGAACAATGAAAGAAACAAATAGAGAAACGAGACAGGCAACATAAACAGCAATCCCTTCGTCAGTTGTCCTCTGTTTCGTTTTCCTTGTTTTTTTTTTATATGTTCTCGTTTTTCAATTTGTTCACGTTTTTTTTTGACGTCCTGTACACATATATTCATGTATATATACATATATATGTAGGTGTGTACACACATGTATGCATATGTGCATCTGTATATATATATATATATATATATATATAATTTATATTATTACATGATCGAACGTATCCATTTCGAAGTAAGTTTTATCTTAATAATTATGATGCACACTCTATAACTATCTCTATTCTCCCTCTATTATTCTGCTTTCCTTCACCGTTCTCTTTCTCTCCATCTCTCGCCTACTCTCTTTCTCATTGCTCACACGTGACCAGCGGCTATCTTTCTCTTTTCCTCTTGCTTTACAAGATACAAGATGCAGTTAGCTTTGCCTGTCTCCTGTCAAAGATTGTTTCTCCAGCGTTCACCCCTTCACCTCGTTATGGCTTAACGGACCTTACCGTTTGTTTTTTAGTGTTTTGTTCTTACTGTCCTGTTTTTTTTACCACTTTAACCCTCCGCAAATCCAAAATTTTATTTAATTTGCTTTGCGTGAATGACTGTTTTAATGAAGTCGCTTCTTGTCCCTACGTTCAAATCGTGCAGTAGATAAAACAGGAGGCAACTTATGAAGAGATTATTCTTTATGTTGCCTGTCTCGTTTCTCTATTTGTTTCTTTGGTTGTTCGAAAAATTTCGTATTCCATGTTTTTGTGTTTTTTTTGTTCATGTCTTTTGACGTCTTGTACCCATATATGTAGGTTTGTAAATTTATGTATACACCCCCCCCACACACACACACATATTATTTATAGTATTATATGATCGAACGCCCCGCATCTATTTCCAACTAAGTTATATATATATATACATATATATATGTATATACGTGTGTATGTGCGTGTGTGTGTGTGTGTGTGTGTGTGTGTGTGTGTGTGTGTGTGGGTGTGCACGGAGACACAATGACCCAGTGGTTAAGGCAGCGGACTCGTGGTCGGAGGATCGCGGTTTCGATTCCCAGATCGAGCGTTGTGTGTGTTTATTGAGCGAAACACCTAAAGCTCCACGAGGCTCCGGCAAGGGGGTGGCGGCGGCCCCTTTTGTACTCTTTCGCCCCAACTTTCCCTCACTGTTCCTTGAGTAACGCTGCGATGGACTGGCGTACCATCCAGGTGTGGGAAACATATACGCCATAGAAAAGAGCGGTCGTGCAAGCAAAAGCGTTTGTAAATCTAATCGGATTGACCTGAACATTTGCGCACCTATGTTAAAAGTGCTGTGAAATTGGCATGGCAACTTTGAGTTTCCTCGATAGAAAGGCGTGGCCTCTATGTCAAAATTCCTCATCTTTAAAATATTTCTTAGCATCAAAACATACACAATATCTGCTTCCATCACAGCTCTTAACTGAAATTACAATAGTGAATTTCACATGAATAATCTCTCTTGAATTTGAAAATAAACGCTCATCTCTGTGCTGTGAGAGGGACCCCAGTCATTGAAATCTAAATGTTTGTAAGACTCTCCAGAAGGCCCTACCACTCCAAGCTTTCTAATAAAACTCATATGTCTAATATTGGTTTCATATTTTGGCACAAATCTAGCAAATAATTCACTTGTATCAGTCCCAGTATTCGGCTGGTTTTTATTTTATCGACCTCGGAAGGATGGAAAGTATAGTCGACCTTTGTTGACTGGACAAATTGTTGCCGCTAAGTATTTTAGTCGGCATGATATTGATTCTGCAAGTTCGCAGATTTCTGTCACATATTTAATATTAGTGATATAAAACGAATCAAAGTTTACAAAAACAGTATTCTTTGGAGATTGATCGCAAAAATAACAATGCTTTAAGTCGAACAGTAACCAAGTGACATAAAGAAATGAATGAATAAATATATAAACCAAATAATTTCAAATTTCACTTCTAATAGTCTTACTCTCACCTTTGTGAGATATAAACCTGCGACCGAACGTGCTATTTTTGAATCCAAATCTGCCTGTTAGTTACAGAAAAATAGTTTACTAGGAAAATAATATTATAATTTGAACTGAAAGTCAAAATGGCAAATTCAGAAAATATATAAATTCCCCTATCTCTATTTTATGGAATCACGTGCGCGTAAGTTGTGCCGTATAACAAATCAATACACTTCTTTGACATATTCAACACAAATTGTTTATAATATATTTTTGAAAAGTAAGAAAAATATACAGAATGATGTGATTCAGTATAATTTGTCATAGCAATAACAGTGCTTCCTCACCTTATGCACCCATATACAAGCACGGGTGTATAAAAATATGCGTGTGTGCGTATCGATGAGTGTGCGTGTGCGTGTGTGCATGTGTATGTATGTCTGTGTCTGTAAAAATATATGTTGACTGATCAATAAGTACCCGAACTGCTGCTAGAGTAATGAAGCTAAAGCACGCAGGGAAAAGACTTTGGGTAAAGACTGATCTTGACCTCTGCTGTGCAGATGCCCTATGCTTCAGCGTTCTAGCTTACTTCCGTTGTTTACAGCAGTGCTTGGAAGAAAGGTGTGTAGCATGTGATAATTGCGTTGCCAATGACAAAGAAAGTTGAGCAGAGAATCTGCATCAAGTTTTGCCAAAAGCTTTGCAACGCCTGCTCAGTGGCCTACGTTAAGGTTTCAAAATGTTTTCATCGTTCACAACAAAATAAAGGAGATCTTGTGCAACTGAAACCCAAGTGGTTTTTGGTCAGCTGAAAGCAGTTTTGACACAAACTTGGCAAACACGCGTCTTATACCTAAATCTTCAGTGATAATGGATTGAACTGAACCGTAACTCATCTGCACATTCTCTGATAACTCACGGATGGTGATTCAACGATTTCCCCTCACAGCCTCACGCACATCTGCGATGTTTTATTTCCTCAGTTCTGCTGGTTGCGGGTCTTGCAGAACATTCGTCAATATAGACATTATTTCGGCCATCTTGGAAACTTCTGAACCCCTTTGTACTTAGTGCGCATGCACAGCAGTCTTCAAGGTAAAAAAATAAATGAAGAAAGCCAAATCTATCTTCCTTACTACAAGGCCAATTATTTTATGTTTTGTATATTTTTCCCTTTGTATTCGTGTTTAGTTTCTGATAGCTTTTCTACATACATACATACATACATACATACATACATACTTACATACATACACACACACATTCATACATACATACATAAATACATACATGCATGCATACATACACACATATAAACACACGATTGTATATATGCAACCATATACACAGAGGAAAAAATATATGTTTCTGTATGAATTATGGATGCATACATTATATATGTGTGTATCATTATTCGTGGGTTTCTATGAATATTTTGAATGTATATACATGAGTGCACACTGACACATCAACACACATGTTACAAAATATTGCAATGCCGTAATGCACAATATACATACACCTAACCAACAAATATTTTCTTAATGTACTAAATATATTGACTTTTTACATTTCATTTGATCTTTTTAATCAACAAATATTATTGTTCAAAGTGTAAAACCTTTAAAGTGTCTATTATTTTTGTATCGAATGAATAGTTGAAAGCTTTGACAAGTTGTACGTCTAAAACTCTAAGACATCTGTAGACAATAATTCCTCTAGACCTAAAATACAAGTGTGTGTGTATATAT
>NC_068987.1:107075943-107076609 GCF_001194135.2 Octopus bimaculoides
ATATATATATATATATATATATATATACATCTCTATATATATACATATATATGCGTGTGTGGATGTGTGTATACGTGAGTGTGGATGTATGTGTATGTTAGTGTGTCTGAGTATGAGTATGCCTGTTTGTCTGTGTATGTATATTTATACTTACACATATATATGTTTGTACGTATGGCTAGATACGGCTGTAAATACACGCCCCCACCAAATTCAAACTCCCGCAAACACACAAATATGTGTGATGAAGTGAAGTAATCAAACTATTTTATATTAAACGCAATTAATCTTAACATAGAAATTCAATAAGGAAAATGATGTGAGTTACGCGAATGTATAGATCTTTGAATGAATCCTCTTACACCTGAGTCCGCGCGTGTGCAAAGGTGTACGTACACAGCCATACATTCATAGGGAGGGATCGGTCCCACTGTGTGGAACTTTGGGCGAGGGTCGCCTACAATTGTGATATGTAAACATGCATGCACGCTCACACACGAACACACACGAACACACGCACACACGCTCACACACACACACACACACAAACACATCTAAATTCATATATTCATGCAAATTTATATGTATAAGTGCATATAATAAATTGGATATTTGCACATATATATTCATATATATATATATTTATATATATATATATATATATAT
>NC_068987.1:107076855-107078943 GCF_001194135.2 Octopus bimaculoides
ATATATATGTATATACACGTATATATACATATATGTGCATATCTCCACACACACACATATATATATATATATATATATATATATCCTGTTTAAAATACTATTTAGTCTCATTTAAGTTATCTTTTCTTTCTTTTTCGTCCTTTTCAAGCCTAGCTAGGCTCAAGGGCCCGGCTGGACGGGACGCCTGTCCATTGAAGCGTTACTCAAGGAACAGGAAGAAAGTGTGAGATAAAACTGGGGCAAAAGAGTACAACAGGGGTCGCCCCCACCCTCTGCCAGAGCCTCGTGTTGCTTTAGGTGTTTTCGCTGAATAAACACACAACACCCGGTCTGGGAATCGAAACTGTGGTCCTCCGACCGCCAGTCCGCTGCCCTAACCACTGGCCAATTGCGCCTCCACCATTTAATTTCTATAAGTGAAAATTTATTCCTACTGGACCTATCGAACTCATATCTATCTCTGTATTCTCTCACTACATATGCCTGTTGTAAGCAAGTCCAGTGGTGTGTACCAATGCCGCTCTAGTTTGACCATTTGTTCTTTGTGTCTGAATAGGAGTGTGGCAGAAGCATGTTCATAGTGTGCCTGCTTGCTGCAAATGGTCACACATCGATCTAGCCCAGTGACTCTCCACTTGGGACCCGCTGACCTCTGGAGGTTCGCAAAGGTAATACTAAGCGCCCGTGAACTAAATTCAAAATTTCATATATATATACATACATAGTTACATACTTTTATATGTAAATTTAAAGGGCCTCGTGGGGGGAAAAAAACCTCATTTAAATAAAAGGGTCTCGGAACCACTGATCTAACCCTTCTGACTCTCATCCCATCACGTGACAGACCAGCCGAGCTGGGGGAATTTAATGTCACCTATATAAGGATCCCTTTACCGCTATATCTCCAGTGAGGTGGGTTTGCATGATCGAGTTCGTATCTTCAGCAGAGAGCAAGTTTATTTCGCAGGCAGCCTCAGCTATTCTTTGACGCACACTTTTGTTCCTCTCGTCCAGCAAAATTTATGCTACGCATTTGATTCTACATCGCATACATCATCATTAAGTGCCAACTCCATGTGCAGCTATTGTGTATATATACTGACCGTTCCTTCAAGATATATCTCAACAACTTTATCTATGCACGCAATCGTACTCAAACCAGCTTTATCCATCAACTCAACATCCACCGTTAATGGAGTATGTTAACCGATGTATTCTTGCTTTTATGAGAGCATGGTACATTTTTCTGTTCTTAACAAACCATAGGAAAATATTAACACATTAGTCTTTTCTTGTCAAATACTGCTTATATTAGAACTAAAAATATTTAAATTGATGCTAATGAAGTTTGTTTGCATTTGATTGTAGATTATAATCGGCGAAATCAGCAACAAGACACGAATGAAAACGCAATTTATCTGGCAGTACAAGGATGAAAAGCAAATCTATTTACGGCTAAATTTGAACGCAGAAAGCAAAAATCTGTAACAGAATACCAAAAGATATTTCACCAGTTGAACTGAGGATCCGCTGAATGCAGAGCCTTTACGGTGGAATACCTTTGAAACGTAAAATATACAGAGGGGTAAATAAGGTTTATATATAAAATCATATAATAAAAAAAGAATAATCAGTCAGTTCGACGACAGGACACTTACTGTTTCACAGTACCAGTATAAGATATGATCGATTAGACAATAACAGTAAGAAGTGGGGGGGGGGGGGTGATAAGCTTATAGATAGAGCAGAGAAGAGCTTTATCATTTTCCTTGGTGAAAGGAGATTTTCTATTAAATAAACATATGTTTGATTATATACACAGACAATTATACATTCATACAACAAAATTCAAACACACATACAGACAGACACACACAGACATAATTACGAGACAAGTCAGAAAGAGGAAAAGAGAGAGGAGTGAAAGAGGGAGAGATTACGAACAGGGAATTTCAAATGAAATAGACAAGTTTTACGCAAATCAGACGCACACGCATATGTATGCATGTATTCGTGTTAATGCGTGTTTGTGTGTGTGTGTATATGTACATACATACATACATATATATATATATATATATATATATA
>NC_068987.1:107082066-107082844 GCF_001194135.2 Octopus bimaculoides
TTTCGGTTGTGGTTAAGCTCTTTCCCTTTTACCAAACCACTGTTTACGACGTTTAACATTTCGATAGAAGATCTATTATTCTTCACCAGTCACAAGTGTATTCAAAAAGGGTGAAATGAGTTCGCGAGAATGGAGAGAAAAGGAGCAGATTTCAACTCGGGATGTGCGGTTCCGTTCGGACAATTCATGAGGCACCCATTTTCCAACTTTAGGAACCTTTCCAAGTTGTTGAAGATGAAGATGAACACTTGTATGGTTTGAACTAAGCTTTATTGCCAATTCTTCAACTGATAATGCAGGCTTTTCTTCAAGTAATGCCTCAAGGAACTTGTCATCAAACTCAACTGGACTTCCTGGTCAATCTTCATCTTCGAGGCTGAAATCTCCACTTCTGCATTTTGCAAACCATCTTCTGCAAGTTTTTTCATTCAAGCATTCTTTCTCATAAACTGAGAGTATGTTTCGAGTCGATTCAGCTGCAGAGCCTCCTTTGTTGTACTCATAAAGCATTCTGTGCCTTAAATGCTCTTTGAATACTTCAATGTTAGGATGGGTTTTAATCAAAGACATTTTAAATGTATTATTCTGTAAAATAATATTAAATTAGTTTAAATACTCTTTTCTCTTTTACTTGTTTCAGTCATTTGACTGCGGCCATGCTGAAGCACCGCCTTTAGTCGACCAAATCGACCCCAGGACTTATTCTTTGGATGGCTTGTACTTATTCTATCGGTCTCTTTTGCCAAACCACTAAGTTACGGGAACATAAACACACCAG
>NC_068987.1:107083471-107086805 GCF_001194135.2 Octopus bimaculoides
ATAAACATGAGTTTATCAAGAATCAAAATATAAAGAAAACAGAAAATGGAGAAATATTAATGAATAACAACTGAGTTACATCAATTATTATTTATTTAATGATTACTTAATAAATAATAATTGATGTAAGTCATTTACCGTTCATCAATATTTCCCATTTCCCCCCTTATATATAATACATACACACACACACTCACACACACACACACACACATACACTCACACACACAGTCAAACGCACTCACATATAACACATAAATACATATATATATAGATATATATAGATATATATATATAGATATATATACTCATATATAATCACATATATATATATACACACATACACACACACTCACTCATATATATATAATTTATCCATACATATATGTATATATGTGTATGTACATTATTCATGTGTGGACCACTACTACCTGTCATGGTACATAATAACATCGTTACATTTCGTAAGCTTTCAAAGCCAACCACTTTTAAGGTTAAGGATGACATGATATTAATTATATGTGGCATATAAGTTCCTGCATATTTCTAAATGGATCCTCCTTACTTATCATTACCATATTCTTAGAAAGATTATTTTGTAAGGCCTCTAGTAATTAGGGAGAATAACTGAACATCGAGAAAATCAAAGTTGAAGCTCTACATAAAATTATTGTTTCGTTCCTTATCTTCTGTTAAGCATTGTTTACCAGACATCGTGACTAAACTTTAGAACGAGTGACTATGTGCGATGAAAATCTGTTAGAATTACTCTACAAATCCCACTCCAATTACAAACTTCAATCTTGAAAAGTATTCATAGGGACAATGTTGGTTTGATATGCAACTGGCATGTTCAAAACTAAAACGATATTGATCTTAGATCTGATTATTCAGAATTGATATTTGATTAGGAGACAAAAACCACTAAAATTATATTAAATGAAACCAATGTGACCTGGTGAGCACGATTTCTATTGGTGACCCTTTTATATGTCTTTCTTATGTCGCTACAACTTTGCCAGAAGATATTACATATGTGGGTTAAAAGTGGCTAAAAGACATAAATTTCATGTACACAAATTGCGTCCACATTTATTCGACTAATTTAACACGTGTCAGGTATGACATATCTCCATAGATTAATTAGTAGTTAGATTTTGGACTGAATCTCTCTGACATTCACACTACAACTTAAATGAGTAATGACGCATTCATTCCTTGGTCTGCTCTTATTCGGTGTCCTGCAGGAATAATGTAGTTCCAAAAACATAGTTTCTTTACTGGTGATTTAGAACCACTTCATCTTCACTTCTTGCATGAAAAATTAACCATAGATCGACAGCAAGGTTACTTTTTGTCTTGTCGGGAACAAAAATAAGGCGCGTTTCCTTCATCACAAATTCGCTGGATACAACGTAGATGAAGGTTGGTCTTGATCTAAATAAGAGAAACAATGACAAAACTATCTACAAATGCGTGGCATCTTGAGCAAGCCTTGTGAGTGTATTTGGTAGATGGAAACTGGAATACATATGTGTATGTGTATGTGTGTGTGTGTGTATTCAGAAGTCAAACATGTATAGTAATACACAAACGGACGGAAAGACAATAAATGTACTGAATGCGTAGACGCACAGACAAACGGTGAAAAAACACCGGTCACAAATTCCTCATCATGTATCGGTTAGGGCGTCGAGCGCAATTTATTGCAATTATCGATAATATTGCATCTACCTCGGGGGCAATCAGCAAGGGAACTTGTTGGGGAAGCGACGAGATCATAACAAAACACGATGAACAATACGGAGGAAAGCGGGACAAAAGATACAAAATAAATAATGTATGTGTGTGTGTCTTTGTACCTAAGCTTGTCCGCCATCCCCACATATCAACTGGTGTTAGCGTTGGTGTGTTTACGCCCCAGTAACAAAAGAAACCGAAAGAATAAGTACCAGTCTTAAAAAAACGGTACTGGGGTCGATTCGTTCGACTAAATTCCCTCAAGAGAGCACCCCAGCATGGCCGCAGTCTAATGACTGAAGTAAGTAAAAGATAAAAACAGCAAGAACTGCTGCAACAAGCAACTTCGGTACTCATACGCTGCACCTGTCGATCACCAAAATATGCTTCTTTGCTCAGAGAGACCATTTAACATCAAACTTCTCGAATGCTTTTATACATTTATTCTTCGCTGTTATATACACGTATCACTCTCATATGCATCCCTGCTTATACACGTACATACAACTCAAACGGCTCACTCGCGGCTTTCGCTATGATCTCATTTCAGATTCGTTGCTTTTTTCTGCTTACAGAGAAAACAGTATCTTGGAGAACAAACGTTTAATAATGGAAACGTTACAATGTACGATTTATATTATCTACACAGCTTTCTATTGTTCACTATTTTCAGGATCTGAAAACGATGTGTGCGTGTGTGTGTACTCGCGGGTGTGAATTTTAGGCGTTGTTGTGTGACAGAAAGTTTGCTTCCCTACCACACGGTCCCGAGTTCAGTCTCATTACATTGCACCTAGCACATGATTCTTGTACTATTACCTGGATCCGACTAAGTCCTCGTGAGTGGATTTGGTTGACTCAAAGAAGTCTGAAGAAATCTGA
Source organism: Octopus bimaculoides (assembly GCF_001194135.2). Taxonomy (NCBI): domain Eukaryota; kingdom Metazoa; phylum Mollusca; class Cephalopoda; order Octopoda; family Octopodidae; genus Octopus; species Octopus bimaculoides. The sequence continues at coordinate 107,086,094 of NC_068987.1, forward strand.
TGAAACTGGATGCAGTCTGTCGTATGTCTATACAAATATACATATGTGTGTGTGTGTGTCTGTGTGTGTGTCTGTGTGTGTTTGTGTCTCTGTGTGTGTGTGTCTGTCTGTGTGTGTATGTGTAACATTGTATCTATATTAAACTTACATCACTGTTAGACAACTGGTGTTGTTATGTGTAAATACATGTAACTTTGGTGTTCGGCGAAAGACAAGCTACACTAAGTACCACATTTTAAGAGAATGTGAATGGAGTTGAATCAGTTCTGCTGTGGGCAGAGGACCTAAAATGTATACCCCGTACATGATTTATCAAAACCGAAATGAAGAAAAGCAAAGAAAATCAAATTTGACTACAAGTGAGCACACCGTTATGAAGCTAAATTACTTACCACAAATCAAGCTTGTGCTATAGAATATAGTGAGACCACTCTCAAGGCTGAAATAGCGTTGTGTTATAGTCAGAAAGAAACGCGTATATTTGATACAGCTCTTCAAAAAAATATGTTTATACATAAGTCGATTTTCACTAAATACGTTGACCAATAATTGAGTACCTCATTTCCTAGGCATTGCCGGGTGTTCTCCATTTACAATATATCTGTATTAGAGTATATGTCACAAATATATTTTATATTTTTATGGCATGTATATTTTGTATGAATTGTACATATAATATAAGCATACTACACATTTAATAAATATGTATGTA
>NC_068987.1:107086815-107087197 GCF_001194135.2 Octopus bimaculoides
GTGTGTGTATGTGTAACATTGTATCTATATTAAACTTACATCACTGTTAGACAACTGGTGTTGTTATGTGTAAATACATGTAACTTTGGTGTTCGGCGAAAGACAAGCTACACTAAGTACCACATTTTAAGAGAATGTGAATGGAGTTGAATCAGTTCTGCTGTGGGCAGAGGACCTAAAATGTATACCCCGTACATGATTTATCAAAACCGAAATGAAGAAAAGCAAAGAAAATCAAATTTGACTACAAGTGAGCACACCGTTATGAAGCTAAATTACTTACCACAAATCAAGCTTGTGCTATAGAATATAGTGAGACCACTCTCAAGGCTGAAATAGCGTTGTGTTATAGTCAGAAAGAAACGCGTATATTTGATACAGC
>NC_068987.1:107087207-107087839 GCF_001194135.2 Octopus bimaculoides
ATATATATATATATATATAAATATATATATATGTATGTATATATGTGTGTGTATATATACACACATCTATATCTCCATATATACATATATACATACATGAGTGTATATATGTAGAGAGAGGGTAAGAGAAAGGGTGTATATATATATACTTATATATATGCATATATATGTATATATTTCTATTTCTTTATCTATCGATATATATGTATGTTTTGTGTGTGTGTGTGTGTGTGTATGCGTGTGTGTGTGAGTTCGTAACGCTATTTCGCGTTATGGGATTGGTCGAGGACGTCGGCGGATAATGTGCTTGAACGAAACATATAGCCAGATAAGGAATATGGAAAAAAGGAAACAATAAGAGACAAAGGATGGAGTGGGTATAGGAGTAGCAAGATAACCTAGCATAGAATGTATACTGCATTAATGAATAAGCTATGAGTGAGACATGAAAAATAACAGATTCCATAATGAGACAGTATTTCAATGAAAAAATTGCTCAATAACGATAATTCATTACAGAACAAAGTCCATAAACACAAGTCCAATACATTTGTGTGCGTTTGTGCGTGTGCTTGTGTGTGTGTGTGTGTGTGTGTGTGTGTGTGTGTGTGTGTGTGTGTGTGTGTGTGTGT
>NC_068987.1:107088214-107088712 GCF_001194135.2 Octopus bimaculoides
ATATATATATATATATATATATATATATATATACAGAGAGAGAGAGAGAGAGAGAGAGAGAGAGAGAGAGGGAGAGTGAGAGTGAGAGATACATAGATATAGATAGGCTCATAGTTAGATAGACAGATACATACATACATACATAAATAGACAGATTCATAGTTATATATAAACATTGATAGATATTGAATAAATATGTATGTATGCACACACGCACACATACACACGCACGTATATATATATATTTCTGTGTGAGAATGGGATTGTATATCGGTACTTAGAACACGAACGCAAATAGTTATTGGAAATATCTTTATCCTAATATATACAAAAAAACCTCTATATGTTTGTATATGTATATATGTGTGTGTGTGCACATGGCCAAGCGCTCTCTCGTGCATGGGTGTGTAATCATTTCCATGTCTTCATATAAGTAGCTATCAATAAACAAGTGGATATATAATATATGTATATATATATATATATATATATATATAT
>NC_068987.1:107092063-107098483 GCF_001194135.2 Octopus bimaculoides
AATTTCGTCTCCCTTTCGCATTTTTTGGATTTTAATACATTTCCATTTAAGAAAATGTGTCGAGATTACTACATCAGTAACTGTCTGACCAAAGATGTATATAGACTAAGCATGATGCACAGACGGCCAAATAATGGATCTTTTTTCAACACGGTAAGTTTACAATTCCTTTCAGTTCTTTAGATTCACACTGTGCATAATACATATTTTTAATCAATAGCTTGTCAACTAAAACCGAACTAGTCAACTTAAACTGCCTACTACGGTGCTAGTCGAAGTTGTCACTGATCTTTACAATTGTTGACTATTCTATGCTATTGGGTGTGAAAGGAAACCGTAGGTCTTCTTTCTTAACTGATCAACGAGTTGTGAACTGACTCAAGAAGAAACTCTTCCCTCTTATTTCCACACATTTAAAAACAGAAGATTGTGTTGAAATTCTTATAGTATGATCCCTTCTTATACCAATGTAACAATTGTTTCGTTTGCTCAGTAATTTACGACATCTGACAAAGGTCACAATTGATTGACATATTCTGTACACTTTAGATTACCTCACTTTGCACATATTCAGTCGCGGAGAAACAAGACTGCTACATCTCAGATACCTGGGTCAATTTCCACTGTAATATTCTGGACAAGTCTCTTTGAGGCGACATTTGAGTTGACCACGATTTATTACTAATTCGGCGGATGGGAAATGTTGTGCTTGTAATTCAGCCGGGCAGAGTGTTCATAGACTAAGACACTGTGATTCTGGCAATGAGTTATGTAAGGGTACAGAAATTTTGTGTTAGATTCCGGGACGCATATTATAATTCAATTAGCTGTTTATTCCATTGCAAGAACATACCTAAAATTTATTTTCTGAACCGAATGATGGGCCATTAAATATTCTTATTTAATTCTTCACTTCATCCCCCCCTCACAAGCTCCCGCTCTTACCTTCTCGAGCTCCTTCTCTGCCCTCCTTCAGCTCCCTCTCCCTCGCTCTCTCGCTCTCTCCTTTCGTCTACCTCGTCATTTTCCACCACTCCCTCCGTCACCCACATGTATGCAAAACATGTCCATATATACCTATACATATGCATACCTGTATATACATATACAAACATACACCTTCAAAAGCGAATAAACACACGCACACATATACGTAAACATACATAACGTATGTCTGCATGTAATTGTGAATGAGTGTAGGTATACATACATACATGCATGCATGCATACATACATACAGCACATGCTTCGTTCTAAATCTTCCGAATAAATGAGTGTAAATATATGTGTATATGCGGGTCAGTTTATGTATACGCTGAGTGTATTGGTATTTTCAATTTCTCATTTATTAAATCAGAATACTTTAAGCCTCACCATGTGTAGAATCTCTATTTTCTAAGTTTTCGGGTAAGTTTGTATCTATTTACAATTTTGAAGCTTTATCCCTTATTTTATTTAGTGTTTGCATCAGATAACCTTTCAAAATAATATAAAATTTGATTTCGGCGTAAGATGGGCGAACTGTAATTGGAGGAATAAATACATTGGACGAAAATATGTTTATGCGATGTACAGATTTACCAAAAATATATGAGAAACGCTCGCAAGAAATAGATTAGAGGGGGAAAACACATATTGAAAAAAAAGGTGGAACGATGAATGCGAAATACGACTGTATACCCCCTACACACAGCTTCATACACACAAACACACGTATGTATATGTATATATTATGTATGTATGTATGTATGTATGAATGTATATATATATATATTTCTACATATACAAAAATATATACAGTCTCTCACACACACATACAATTGCGCACATACACACATACACACTCACGCATGCACGCACACTCATGCACATACGGGTTTCTAGTTGAAGCTGCAACTTGGTTTTAAAATGAATATTAGTATTTCTTCTAAATTTTTGTAATATATTGAATCATGCCGCTTTCAACATTTTATTCTTGAATGGTAAATAGAAAGTAAAGAATGTGTTTAAATGTTTATAGAAACTGAATGCAGAAGAAAAATTTACATAACGATAAACCAGGTTTCAGACTCAAATGCGCAATTCGTTTCATAGCACAATTACATAAGGAAGATTCAGCTGTTGAATAAGTTTTAAAGAAGAAATTGATAAAGTTCGAACGTTCGATACATTTCGTAGCATGATTAGATGACAAGATTCAGAGTAATAACATATCATCAGTTAGGCTTGATCACGATTTGAAGACAAAGGGAATTTTTTCACAAGCCTTCACGTGTTTTGCCTGTGAATCAGAATGTTTCGTCATAGACCTCACTACATTGAATTAGGAATTCGAAATCTGATAATGTCTTGCATACGTTGGTTTTATAACGAAAGGACATGTAATTAGGCCTAGTCAATGCTCGTGCAGCAATTGAAACGAAAGAGAAAAGGAATCAACAAGAAAATGCAATTTTCTTGTTTTAGTTTAGTCATGCCGCCACGTGGCACAGTGATTATCGTCTTGGCCATTAGATTATGCATTATTTTCTTAGACAAAGCAGTTCGTTGTATTTTTGCGGAAGGCACTTCATTTCAAAATGCCCTATAATGAGAACCAGCTAGATATTCAGCCGAGTGTGCGTCTCACGTAACAACGTGGTACATAAATCAATATGTCGTACATCAGCAAACCATAATCGTCCATCTGTGAGAGAAGAGTGATGGCTGAAATTGCTTTCTTCAACCGTAATTAGATCCTAAACGAACAGCTCCACTTTAAAAAAAACACCGACATATTGTGATTTCTTCAGTATCCAATGCTCTCATAGATGGACGATTATACGTTGTTACCATACGACATATTGGCTTATGTACCACATGGTTGCGTGAGACGCCCACTCGGTTGAATAATACTGAACCGTACATGTCAATGGAAATATCGCTAGTATATCGAGCAGATCATGCTACGCGGGAGACGCTCGATCACTGTTCTACTTATTCATTCTTCCTTTAGTCTCGAGTTCATCGTAACTGAAAAAGGCACTCCAGTTTTAACAACACCACCTTCTCTTCGCAGTCCCAGAAAACCCGAGAAACGGAATATGTCACAAACCAAAGAGAAGCAATTACAATATTAGGAACAATTAAGAAAAATTCAAAGATCTAAATCACAATTCGAGGATGGTGAGTGCGAATGGCTGCTATTTGTAGATGGTTGCGTAAGTACATAGAAGCAGCCATTTTTGGTTCGTACCATCTCACTAATCCTGTTGTTGCTGCAGTTACCGTTTGACCACAGGAAATCCTTGATAAAATCGACTTGTGTTAAACACGAAATCCAACGCACCACTTTGCTGAACTTTCCCATGTTTCTGAAAATATCAATGTGTAATTTGAGTGAGAATTTGAAGCTATTTTGGGAAGTTCTAATGACCAAGTGGAACCGCTCTCGTTTACTGCTTACATCTCATCTGATTTAGTTGTGAAGTGAAAGAACAGCAGTTTCAATGTGTTTGCAAATATACAAAATTCTAAACAAATACATAAGTTATCAAACAGTTAGTCTGGCAACATAATCTGATGGAATGGAAATTCTGGCACGAAATGATGAAGTAATTTAATCTACGCAGACGACTCAATGTCTGGATGATTGACTTGTTTGTAGGTCACTTGATTTTGGATGCGTTTAAAATATTCAACGAAAATCATGGCGTACAAGCGTATCCTTTTCTTTCTCCATGGGAATCTCTCTCGGACTGACTCTCACACGTTCTCTCTCGGTCTCTCTCTCTCTCTCTTACACACGCTCCGTCTGTCTGTCTGTCTCTCTGTCATACTCTCTCTCTCTCTCTCTCTCTCTCTCTCTCTCTCTCTCTCTCTCTTACATATACTCTCTCTGCTGTCTGTCTGTCTGTGTGTGTGTGTGTGTGTGTGTCTCTCCCTCTCTCTCTCTCTCTCTCTTAAACATACTCTCTCTGCTCTCTGTCTATCTCGCTCTCTTTCTCTCTCTCTCTCTCTCTCGGACTTATTACGTCTGCTTCTCATTGTTGTTATGTCTGCAACTCTTTTTCTCTCCAAAATTATTCCTCTTCTAGGAAGGAATATATCTTGAGTAGCTACTTGCGAGTAAAATAAGCGAAATCTGCTTCAATCGTCAGCTTGACATTGCATCCCCTGATACAGAAATGGACAAACCCAGGGTTGATGATAGATAGAATTGTTAGAAGGTCAGAACAACTGTTTTGTGATACCAATGCCGACTTTCCACAATCAAGGTTAAAATTTCAACCAAAGTCTCAAATCTTCCTTATCACATATAAATCCTAAGGCACCAAGCTCCCTCCTATCAGCGTCACTAGCATCTCTTTGCTCTGCAATCACATCGTTTCTATACAAGGGAACTATGAACACAGAGGTTTTGAAGATAAAATGCTGCGTGGATTGAACTCATGACTATTCTTTATACTGACTAAACTCACAAGCAAATAGCTCCAAGTTTCCTTTACAGATGTGACGACAACAAGGAAACCCCGCTGAGACACACACCGCTACTGTTATAAGGACAGTAAAGTTATGAGTTGTAGATTTGATTGTTAATGCTGACGGAGATTCAGCGACGACATTTGATCATGATTTGGTGAATGAAATAAAGAGAGGGGGAGAAGGAGAAAGGGCGAAAGCTAGGAAGAAAGAGAGTGCGTATGTGTCTATATATGGGTGTGTCTATGTATATGTGTGCGTATGTGTGCGTATGTGTGTGTATGTGTGTGTGTTTATGTGACTGTATGTGCATTTGTCTGTATGTGTATGTGTGCGGATACGTGTGTGTTCCCGTGTGTTTCTATTTTGTTTGTGTATGTGTGTGTTTGTGTGCTTTATATTCAAGATATATGTGAATACGTTATGAAAATAAAAATTACACGTATATTCAGTTATTTATTTGGACGTACACACATGAACGCACATACATGTATGCCTAGAAACATTCGTATATAATTTAGATGTACAAGTGTGTGTATGTATGTATGTGTGTTTGTATGTATGTATGTATATATGCATGCATGTATGTATGCAGGTACGTACACACATGTTTATAAGACTGAGCATAGGAAGCGAACAAGCAACAAGTTAAAGAAGAATATATATCCGTAAAAGTATTACGTCGTAGAAATAAGTAACTACTTCGGAGAAAGTCTTTTTATTTTTTGCTAGAAATACACATCATAGACTATTGCTTCCTATTTCTTTACACAAAGATTGAGATGGAAAAGTTAGAAATGTTCTACGCTGCGTAAAGCACTAACTTATTTCATAACATTTTGAGAACTTTTATTGAACTTATTCAAAGCATATTAGTTACTGCAGGGAGAAAAGTATGTATATATGTTTGTGGATAGGAAGGAAGGATGGATGATATCTTCTGAAGGTTATTTCACTTCCAAAGGAATTAACAACCTCGTGGAAGTGAATTGGCTTCAAAGGGTTTTGAAAACAGCCTCATAGATTTAGCACTCCACAAACCTATTGCTTGTTTGCTCTATGGCGCCGAAGAAAATTCAAAGAATGTTAAAATATACTAAAGACACACGGAATAAAACGCTTACAATCAACAAACAATATAACTACAAGTAACATGTTTTCAAGTAAGCAGTATGCGAGCGTATAATACACACATATACACATACATGTAAACACACACACACACACACACACACACACACACACACACATATATATATATATATATAGGTATATATATATATATATACAATGCTCAAGCACAAAGATATAAACACGAGCTCACACATGCACACACAAATTTACAAACATACATGAATATATATGTATGTATATGTCTTCTCAGGTAACGTTCTTGTGTTCATGTCGCTTTCTTTTGTTCTCGGAACTTACTGGAATTATATGCGTACTTGCAAGTATAAATTCATTCATAAATGTGCTTATTCGGACTCTTTGTGTTGCGAGTTCAAATCACGCTGTATTTTCTTTTGACTGAGGACTCAATCTCGCACAGATCTGAAAAGACCAACTGGCCCGTGTGCATATTTAATGGAACACATTCTACAACATGCATCCGGATCATGTCTCCGGTTTGATGAAACCTTCAATACTATCTTCCACACAGCCACCAAAATTGGACGGTTGCTGAAAGTTATTCTGTACTGCATATTTCTCTTGACAAAGCAGCGAAAACAAATGACAGGGTGCATTAAATGTACGCTACTCACAAATATTGACATAAAATCCCGTGGTGGATTAGGTCTCACTGGCAAGAACGCAAACAGTTCATACGATTCCTTTTTTTTTCTTTTCTTTCTTAACTGTCCAACATACATACATACATACATGCATACATACACACACACATATATATACATACATATATATATATATATACATACATATATATATATATATATA
>NC_068987.1:107098617-107104750 GCF_001194135.2 Octopus bimaculoides
TTGCTTAAAAGAGTTCCAACACTGTCTGTTTTTTATGTTTTATTTATATTCCTGCAGAACTAATGTGGGGTATAGAATATGGAATATACAATATATAATATAATATACAATATATAATATAAAATAAAATAAAAATGGATGGCACCATGAAATAAAGTATTGAATGTAGATGAAATATTGAGTGTTCAATATAAAGGATCAAATATATAAATATATAAATATAAATATATATATATAAATAAAGGCGACTCGAGTTTCAGGGCTATTTCCCTTCGTCATGGCCGGTATGACAATCTATATACGTATCTATGTATGTATATATATATTTACTCTTTTACTCGTTTCAGCCATGCAGCTGTGGTCATGCTGGGACAGCACCATGGTCTTTCTGATTTACTTAGTCTGGGATGGTTCACATCAGCACTCCTCTATGTGCCTTTGTCACAGATGTTAGCCTATTTGGTGTATAGGGGAGTTTGATTCCGCTTCCCTTGTCTGCACGTTATGTCGGGGTGTTAGTTCATCCCGTATTGTGGAGAGTAGATATGTAGGTCGTTTTTTCAAGACATCTACTTCCACCTTACGCAGATTTCTTAATTTTTGTGGTAGAGCATTGGTGAACTATGGGCCTTTGAACTCTATACGATTGCAGTACCTGGTCCTGAATATAGATGTAGTCGATGATACATTTTGTACAATACAATGGGTGGCCAGTTCTGGCATTTGTATAACACTCAATGCCGAAATTATGTACCAGCCCGTCTAGGGTCTTCCATATGAAGATTATTATATATGTGATGCGCCTTCCCTCCAGGGAGCAACGTTGCCGTGTTCTCAACCTAATATGCTGTGATAGGACAAGAACTAGGGTTCTGGAAGTGTTCTGGCCGTAAACGATAGAGAGGTGTCACTAGAACCGTTTTGTTTTATACACCATTGAAACATAGCAAATTGTTGTGTGGTTATAAATTGTATTTTGTTATCTTCTATGTGTATTATTGAGTTTTATTTTACTCACATCTTAGCATCTCTCGCTGTGTCTTTGTATACTTTTGATGATGATTGTTGTCATCAGCAGCATTGCTTATATCTACCTCCGAGAACATCGCTCGCTGCAAAGTATCCCATCATGCACCAGTTACTACACATGATGTGGGCTATAGTAATATGCACCTAGAGAATCATTTCCTCAAGCATAATGTCCACGGAAGTGAAGTGAAATAGCAGCAAGCTAGGAAGACAGCAAGCGGCGAAGAAAGATTGTTCAATCCATGCAATAGTCAGCTAGTGAGAACAGAAGTGGATCCATAGGTATTTCGTATTGGTGACGATAGCCATACCATCAGTGTGTGATGAATGAATGCGGTGATCTGGTGACGGGTATAGTTGAGGTGCATTTGGAGGAAAGATAGGGGCATAGTAGAAGTAACGGTAGTGTCGTGGGAAAGTGAAGGCCTATCGACTAAATTGGCACAGGCAAGGTGAAATTTCTAAGCCAGTGAGTGAATGTGTGGCTACCTGCCTGTGGCGTACTATAGGAGTTAGAAAAAAGAAAGAAAGGTTGTTCAGTGAATGCAATAGTGAGATGGTAGAAGAAGAGTAGTGTAAAGTTTTCAAAATTGTGACAAAAGTGAGTTTACACTGTAAAAAATAAACAAAAAAAAGTTTGCATTTAGTCGTTTATTAGAATAAAGGTGCTAAAATGCGGGCTGGCAAATACTTACGGCTATATCACGTTGAAAGCACCGGTTCTCGTCTGGTCACCGAAGTTGAACAACTTCGAGCCTAGTGAGTACTTAGATGGGTGACCGATTGAGAAACTTAGGTGATGTAAGCGTCTAACAATTTTTGTTATATTTTTGGTTTTCTTTTCAAAGAAAATGTGCCTATCTTTTTCTTTCTTCTTGTCTGTCTTGTCTTTGTTTCAATCACTTCTATTGCGAGCGTCGTCGACCGTTCTCTCTTGCAGTTGCGTGCTCTATGCTTTACGTGGCTTTCAACATTTCCAAATGTTTTTCTTCACAACGCTACATCTTGTTGCACAGAGTTTTTCTGAATATTTTATCTTCGTTCCTCCGTTGATTGATTCATCTGTACGTGCTAACACTTTTCCCCTCATAGTTAGTTCATTCCTAAAATAATCAAAGGGAAATGATTAAGTAGGAGAGCCGAGTAAATTGATTCTGCCCATACTTATGGTTAAAATAAAGTTTAATAGTTGGGCAGGATTCAGCAGGGAGCCAATATGTTGTGGTAAGAGAAACATATTCAGTTGTATGAATACCGTGGTAGATTTAGTGAAACTTGCAGAAAACTAGGGACGTGTAGTGGCTAGGATTGAAAGAGAAAGTAAACATTGGCAACAGTTATTTCCTTTGGCAAAGTAAACGTCTCAATGTGCAGTGAAAGTAAGGCATGGAAACTGGTGCGTGCAACTATGTATATTTGTGTGCAAAGGAAAACCGAAAGAAGACAGAGACTTGAAGTAGTGCAAAATGCAAGAATAAATCGGGAATAAAATGATAGAAAGGCGTTTACAGCACCAAGGTTTCCCAAGCGGTTACTCATCTAAGTACTAACTAGGCTCGACGTTTCCTAACTTCGGTGATCGGACGAGAACAGGTGTTTTCGTAGTGACATGGCTGTTTTCTGATACCTTGGCGGCTGATGAGTATTTGAGATTCATACAAGCCTCTGGTTGCTCAGGATCTCTATCCACCGTCATGAAGCGCTTCGACTGGCCTGCAGGATACTGAGGCCTATTTCCTCGAATTGTAACTTTCAAATGAAGCTTATCTGCTCACTAGGCTGGCAGGCGATGACTAACTGTTCAGTCTAGATATATTTCAACTACTAGAGAATGGACTACGCGCTTAAATAAACGAGACCGTATTTCCGTAGCATCATTGATCCACGGAGTTTATAGTTATGGATTATTTAGATCTGACACGGCATACACTACGCTACCATAGCCACAGAATAACCATTGTCGCTGTGCATTATTATAATTTATGTCAATCTAATGCAAAGTGCTCAAAATCAAACTTTGCTTTATAATTAACATCTAAGAGAAATACAGGCATACCTCACTCTACGCCGTTAATTGTTTCCAGGCGACATGAATTTAGTGGAAAAGTGACTTAAGTCGAATTAGCTTGCCTCAAGGCTAGGCTAGGCCGAATTTACTTGTCTCTAGGCTACACTGATAATAACCATTCCTAGTTTTGCACTTTATTTATGAATGCGTTTTCAATAACACGTGGTTAATAAAAACCTATTTTAAGCTTACAAACAAATAATTTTAATTTTTTTAATACAGTATAGTAAGAAAAGAAAACGTAATCTAAATGTACGAATACAATTTGGCGGTGTTTACAGGACATCGCCGACGCTTTATTTATGAATGCGCTTTGCAATAAGACATGGTAAAATAAAAGACTTCGTTAAGCTTAAAAAACAAATTCAGTAATTATTATTATTTTGCAATAATAGAAAAAAAATTATTTATATTTATCAATACGTGCATACAATATGGTGGTTTACATCGCGGATGTAGATGGCTGTAGATCGTCAACATCAACAGCCGCTGACTCTGGCTGTTCTTGTTCGAGGCGCTTAAAGAATCCTTTGAGAGTTCCTTGAACTGCCTTCTTCTCTTCCTCAAGTATTACATTATAAGGAGCAAAAGCTTCGTGACAAACCCTCATAATCTTAGAAAAGCGTTGAGTATTTGAATCCATATCGTCGACCATAGAATTACATTTTTCGATACATGCAAGTGCTTGCTGCATTTTCTTAATGGTAAAGTGACGTGGCTCAGCTTCGACATCCTCTACCTTCTGGAGAAGCTCCATTACCAAAGCCTCGTTCGTCAGGGGCTGCGTGTCTTTTTCAAATAAATACATTTCCAGTTCTTTGCTCGTAGTTACCAACATTTTGTTGACGGTAATATTAAAAACATTCACGAATTGCGGACATAGCTACTTCCATACACCATTCATAACCGTGCTCTGTACATCATTCCATGCCACTGCTATGTTCTGTACAGCCTTGCAGATACTGTATCTCATTCAAAAGTCTCCAAGTGTGATGGATTCATCAAGATCAGTTGCAGCTATTGCTCGCCGATGGTTACGCTTCTTATAGTAACGCTTGAAGATAACAATTATTCCTTGATTCATTGGCTGCAGAAGAGATGTGGTGTTCGGAGGGAGGTATACGATGGTAAAATTGGGGTCAAGATCTACGATGTTTTGCTAGGAGCATTATCTAAGATAAATAAAACCTTAAAACGAATCCTTTTCTCCTTACAGTACTACTCTGCTACTAGAACACAATGATTGAAGAACTATACTTCAAAAACAACACCAGTAATCTATGCTTTTAAATTAGCCATCCATATAACAGGGAGAAATGCCTTGGGTATGGTCTTCAGGGTACGAAGGTTATGTGTATGGTACACAAGTAATGGCTTTAACCTAAAATCTCCTGCACAATTACTTCCCAACATAATGGTCACACGTTATTTTGAGCTGTGTACTCTGGAATAGTTTTTCCCCTATTTGGAAATGAATGAAGCGCCTGGCAATTTTTTCCAATACAATCCAGTTTCGTCTACGTTAATAATCTGTTCGCGAACAAACCCGTTTTCTTCGATGATTTTCTTTAATGCATTAGGAAATTCCGCTGCTGCTTGTTCATCAGAAGATGCGCTTTCACGTTGCATCTTAATTGAGTGATAACTTCTTCGCTCTTTAAATCTCATTAACCATCTCATGACTTGCCTTGAACTCTACATCTTTCTCATCTGGGTATTTTTTCTTCAGGTCCTCAAACAAATACAGTGCTTTCTCTTGAATGATTTCTTGACTAATAGTAGCACGCTGAAGATTCAATCTAGCAATCCAGAGAGAAAGAAGACTTTCTATTTCTTCAAAGATTTTGCCTCTTTTCTTACTGAAAACAAAGTTCTTCATCCCTGGGGCTTCAAATTTGATATGTGCTAAAACCTTGTCCTTATTATGTTCAATCGTCGATTCAATTTTCCAACTCATCTCAAAAGATCGTGCAATTGCTACTACGTTTTCACCTTTTTCATGGTGTTTTAAAATAACCTGTTTATCTTCAGGCATTATAGCATGATGCTTCGCACTTCCACTATGAATTTTCTTAGGGACCATGAGGGCAAAAAACAAAGTCACAAATGAATGAGAATGAAAAAAGTAGCCGATAAATAGTTGTAAACAAATCTGAATTCAAAACAATCGCGGGATCACGATTGACAACGGCGCCTAACGGTAGATATTGGAATTACAATGAAATATAAACTCAGAAAAACCTATCAATAAGACAACACAGCTGATTTCATGATTTAGCTCACTAATCTAAACTACTTTATGGTGTGTATCTTAACATTAACTGTACGTATTTTAATATGATTTTAAATGCTTTTATTCTTATTTATTGTACACTAGTATCATTGTATGTGTTTTTAACAGTTTTCTAGTGATTTTACGATTCCAACATTTGCGGAAGACAGACGTATAGTCGAGTAAAAAAACGTAATTTGACTTTTATTCTTTCCTTATATTATTTTTGAAAACCGACGTATAATCGAGAACGACTTAAATCGAAACAACTTACGGCTAGGTATGCTTATAGACTTTAAGCTAATACGCGTATATCATGTCTGTTTGATACACAAAGGTAAATGCATTATCACTTTGCTACGAAAGATGGGCAGTACCTATTAACATTTATACGCCTGGGATGATATCGTGGAGGAAGAGAAAAGTACTCTCAGACAAAGGACTTGGCTGGACGTCAGCAATAGAAGACTCCGCTTAAGAACACAACGGATCGGGTGGCGGGTCTTCTTACGGGTGACAAATTTGCCTGTCAAACAATTTGGTTACAGTGTGATTTAGATGCGAACTTAGAGAATTACGAATTTATTTGGATCTTTGCCAGATCCACTTTGATGATTTTACGTTTCTACTGATTCTGTTTTTTTTTTTTTTTTGGTAGGAATTTATGTAAAGGCCCTAAAAGTTTGAAAGGGAAATTCAACCTCGATAGATTGATTTTGGACTTGAACTCAGAATGAAAGGAGCCAGATTAAATATTTCCTTGT
>NC_068987.1:107104879-107123957 GCF_001194135.2 Octopus bimaculoides
TATATATATATATATATATATATATATATATATATATATGTGTGTGTGTGTGTGTGTGTGTGTGTGTGCGTTTGTGTGTGTGTATAAGTATATATATATATATATGTATATATGTGTATACGTGCGTATACGTATATATATATATACCGGTATGTGTGTGTTGCGTGTGCGTGTGCGCGTGTGTGTATGGAGAGAGACACAGAAAAAAGAAAGAAAGAGAGAAAATACGTAGGTGGATATATATATATAGGGACTGAAAACCATAAATACATACGTACATTCAGCCATTCGTATACACACACAGATACACACACACACACACACACACACACACACACTCACTAATACACACTTATACACACATATATTTAACATTCTCCATTCTAGTTTCTTCTCCAAATTTAGGGTGTCTGCCCAGTAGACCATTTCAATATTGTTGTCGCAGAATTGAAACTAACACGATATAGTTAAAGATCTAATCTCTGTATAAGTAGACAGGGCTGAATACATGGCGTCCTATTTTATTAGCAAATTTTATTACAGTGAAAATAGTGGAGATATTTGGTCAGGTGTGCATGCGTATACACAATTATACGTATGTTTTAGCAACTAAAACTATATTTATGACTGCAATTTTTCATACGATTATCAATATACCTATCAACACGCACACACATATACACACACGCATATTCACTCCATATGTATGTGTGTTTATATATAGATAGTATATGTATATATATATATATACTTCTTTGTAAAAAAAACATTTTCATTCTCCTTCTTCTTGATAATTTGCTTTTCCGCAATAAAAACCGGTTAGAAAAAATCTTTATTAAAATATGCTTCCAGTTCAGCATTCTGGCTTTTTTTCATTTTCCTATATATATATATATATATATATATATATATATACATACATATTTACATACATATGTATATATATTTCTGTATAAAGAGTAACGATGGATGGACAGACGGACGGGCGGACGGACGGACAGACAGACAGACAGATAGATAGATAGATATTTATGTATGTATGTATGTATATTTTGGGGTTGTGAAATATCTCGAAGTTGCTGTGTGACTATAGTTGTACATACAGAGTTAATATAATGTGACGACTCACTCATTTTTTTTTTACATTGGAAATTATCATAGTAGTTTAATAAATACAGATAGGATAAATAAAATAACGAACTGGAAACAGTTTATTCGTCTCGATGCGATCAACAACAAAACACCCAATAGAATACCATGGCGTGTTCGCAATCCAGTACATATATATAGTTATACACAGACACACACTCACAGGTACACACACACACGTATACATACCTGGATACATACATTAATATATTCATACATATAGGTACATATATACTTGCGTGTATGTATATGGAGGTACACATATCCATACTTACATATATACAGACTCAGCCACTTATACATACTTATACACTAGAGCATACGTCTGGTCCATATACACATTATTTTACAAAAAAATTCCGCGTTTATGCAGAAGTAAAACAAACTATTTTTAAAACAACGGAACGTCTTTAATCTTCCTGATCATGTTTGTCACCTGGAAAGAAACTCTTCCTGCTACTCTTTTAAATGCTAATTCATAAGAAAACAACAGCGCAGCAATAACCGCACTACTTCCTATTCAAACCCAAATGGCCACCGTGATTTACCTAAAGCAAATAGAAAGCGTTACTCTTCAAAGGAGCGTTTGTAATATAATCGTTCTTCAGAAGCGAAACGATGTTCATAACTCCTTCACCTTTTATATATGGACAGAATTATTAGCATTACCCTTTCTAAACACTTGGTTACAAACAGTAGATATTAAATCTCATAAATTTTACTTTAGTAATATTATCAAATACTTAAAGCATACAGCAGAACACTTCTTTCAAATTTTCAAGGGACAGGCGGCGTACTTCAATATCTTTGATTTTTGAAAAAATCTGTGATATTGTACGCATTGTTAGTAATCTTTAGAAAAGAAAGCAGCTTTTAAAATTCTATTGAAGCTAAGTAAGAGGACTATAAAAGCCATGTAGTATTGCAAATCTTAAATGAATATAATTGTCATTGAATATTAGCAATATAGTAATCAAATTTGTTAAAGTAAAGTAAGAAAAAAAAAAAGACATGAAATAAGTGTTTTTCATAAATGTAATCAATTTTGTATTTTTTCTTAAAGATATATTTTTTCATGAAGATATTCAAGTGAAATTGTCTCCGATACGTTAAAAAGTAGTATTTTTTTTTTAAATGTGACATATATAAGAATCTTTATAACATCAGAAATATGTGTCCCTTTATATAAAGAATAGAGTGCAGTGCTGTTAAGCACCAACAAGCAAGTATAGACCAGTGCACAAATACAGTAGGATCCCATTAAAGAACGAGAAAGTGTTGGACATTTTTGTTCAACTGTAATTATCAAAGCAATTAATAGACATAAACTAAATCTGTAGACATACTTACGGTAAGAAAAGTTAACAGAATTTTCGTTTGATACAGGAAATATGGATTCGAGTGGTTTTCGTCTTTAATGCCAATACGTAAAAGCAACGGGTGTTTTCATTTATTAAGCTACATTTGTTAGTGTGAATCATTTTTCATGACATCCATTACACTTGTCCCGCCAAAATTAACTCAGTTTTTAAAATACTGTCATGACTAGGTATTTATTTTGATATATAAAGTCGACCATGATATCTAATATCACAAACCTTAAGCAACTTGTAACCTTCAGTAAGTTTCTGATAGTTTTCTCTCCATCACCTGCGTCAAGAACTCAATTACGGAACGTGGCTTCTGCATGAAACCAGTTTATTGCACTGAAACTAAGAAATATTCAGCGAAGAGGTATTATAAAGGAAATGTTACTCTACCAACACTTATATTTGTTAATGCAAATTTATATCACTTTTGCATTACTTTCGGATCGAACAGTGTAAAAATCGAAGATAGTTATATTGTCAAATTTCTTCATTCACAAAGATATATAGGAATAAATATTGCAACATTTTAGTCATGAGAAAATTACACGATATATATTTATATGTGCGTGTGTGTATCCCCAACTTTCCAGATATCCAGTTTGTCTTTTTATATATAGAATGCCAATTATAGAGGATTGTTGATAATCGAAATTATCGTTCCTTCTCATCTGCAATTGATATAAATTACAAATGCCACCTAGTGGAGTAATCTACCCTTTCTCGAAGTTGAGATAATTTCAATAAATTAAGAGTTTACATTGTATGTTATTTAAAATACCCATATTCCTTTAAATATATATATTCACACACACACACACACGCACACATTAACACGCGCGTACACACATATACATATATAATTATATATATATATATATATATATATATATATATATACATTTGCGCTCTCAGAAGAAAAGCAAACGTCCAAAAGGAAAGGTTCTCCACTCCAACTGAACTCAATTAAATCTTCTATCACCTCTTTATTGAAATAGTATTATTAAAATAAACTCACTTTCAAACAGGCAGTTTTATACTATAGAATAAACCAGGAGGGGTCTTCTGTAAGTTGATATCAAGGAGGTGTCATAATAGAAAATGGAAAAAGTAAGCACAAAACATCCCCAAAACCTAAGCGACTTCACCAAATATTTTCGTGTAATTTTAAAAGGTTATCTGCATGAATTGCTTTCTATATAATATTGTGATTCTACGAACGGCAATGGGTTACAAACACGATTCTACAGCTGATCCCCCCAATTAGTGTTGCTAAAGAAATAAATAATAACATGGCTCTGTGGCTGTATACAAATAAGACAACACGAAAAACATAAAAGAGTCACGACTGAAGGCAACGTTCCATTGTTGTATTATTAATCCGTGATGGTTAAAACGAACGAAACATACGCACACGCATACACATACACACATGCACTCACACACATACATATGAATGCCTAGTGTATAGTCTCACACATATATCTACTATACATGGATGCATAAATACATACATATATACATTCATATACATCCATATATATATATATATATATATATATATATATATATACACGCATAAATTCATCTAGATAAATAACTTGCTAAGTTCACCCACACACTTAGCCAAATACTCAGAAACACTTCAACGTGAGCGCGCATACATCCGCACATCTCTGCTTACATACAAGTGTGTTTGTGAGTGTGTGTCTGTCTGTGTGTGTGTGTGCACTCGTAGAGCTGTTGTGCGCACGCGAGTGTTGTAGTTACAAGACACATGCTCTGCAGCTTCATCTTTCAAATAACAAGTCTCTTTTCATGTCTTACTAATATTTTCTTAAAGGTTTCTCGACGAAAATACTTTTCAATGTCGTGCTTTCTGCTTAGAGTAAGGAGAACCCATGAGCTTTTCATAATAGATTATTGGTGGAATATGAATTTTGGCGTTTATAATTCAGACATAATTACGCAGGGTTTATTTCTGCTTATTGTGTAGGCGCAATGGCCCAGTGGTTAGGGCAGCGGACTCGCGGTCATAGGATCGCGGTTTCGATTCCCGAACCGGGCGTTGTGAGTGTTTACGGAGCGAAAACACCTAAAGCTCCACGAGGCTCCGGCAGGGGATGGTGGCTACCCCTACTGTACTCTTCCACCACAACTTTCTCTCACTCTTACTTCCTGTTTCTGTTGTGCCTGTAATTCAAAGGCTCAGCCTTGTCACACTGTTTCACGCTGAATATCCCCGAGAACTACGTTAAGGATACACGTGTCTGTGGAGTGCTCAGCCACTTGCACGTTAATTTCACGAGCAGGCTGTTCCGTTGATCAGATCAACTGGAACCCTCGTCGTCGTAAGCGACGGAGAGCCAACAACAACATCTCTGCTTATGATAAGCAGAAAATGTAAATGTCCGTTTTGTAGGTGTACTTCGTTCATAACCAGTGTTTTATATTCGTTGGTACCTGTGTAAAACATAAATATATTATGAAAAAACGATTTCCGATATAATTTTGTTTGTTGTTGTATGGTGTATTGCAATGGATATAATCTTTGTTTACCTCGACGTTATTCTGGCGGAAGGTCGCAGTGATTATATGCTCGATATATTATTCGCAGTGATGCAGTATACATCATTCTTAACTCCATGCATATATAATATTTTTAGTCAGAAATATTGTTGCAAAACTGTCGTATGTGGGACTTAAAACACTTTTGAAAAATGCTAAACTGATGTACAGCAGTTTGACAATTTTCATTCGAAGCAGATGCAGATAAGATACTTTGACCAAAAGAACTGTTTATCCGAAGTAAAAGTTAATATTGCGGAAAAAATCACATACGACAATTTAACATAAAAGCAATGGTATATTTTAGTGCGTTTAGGAATGTAAATGTATAAATACACTTTTGAGTAGTACAACAGCATTTTGCAGAATAATTTTGTAGGCCTCACATATACACAAGTTTCTCTTTCTACATATAGGCATTTCTCCATTAAACCGTAAAGCGCGCGCACACACACGTACACACACACACACACACACACACCCACACAAACACACACACGCACACAGATATGTGAATTAAAGTGTGTTTTCAACGTTATGAGCAAATGAATTGCCATTTTGTCATTCGAATAGAATCCACAAGTTAACAAATCGTGTATGTAGCAGAGTAATTGTAGAAGTAGTGGCAACAGCAGCAGTAGCAGCAGCAGCAGCAGTAAGCAGCAGCAGCAGCAGCAGTAGAAGTAGTAGTTTTAGTGGTGGTGGTGGTGGTGGTGGTGGTGGTGGTGGTGGTAGCAGTATGTATTTGGGAAGATATTTACAATTCTTGTATGGACAAAGACGACAAATGTGAATAGTATTTTTCCAGGTATCTTGCTTTTTGTGTCCTTTATATGAAATTGTGCGTATGGGTGTGTACTTACATATACATACACACATATACACATATACATATAGATACATATACATATACATACATATATATATATATATATATATATATATATATATATATACATATATATATATATATGTATGTATATATATGTGCGTATGTGTGTGTGTGTGTATGCGCACATATATACGTATGCATTTACAAACATAGGTATGTATTAACAACTCTGTGTTAATGCGTGTGTGTGTTTGTGTGTGAACGATAACAACGACATCAGAAATTGTCATTCATAATATGTTTCGTTGAAACTCCTCAACAAACAAAAAAAAAAAAGAGAGAGAAAGATGAAAAAGAAAAGCAAGCAGTATCAACACGAATCACCTAACGCAAGTCAACTACAAACGTACATGCTTCTCCACTCTTATATATTCTCTCTGTATTTTCGTTTTCTCTGTTTGTTTTTTTTTTGTCATATATCTTCAGTATAAAAAAAAATTCACTTTACTGTATGCTACAGCTTTTTTTTTTTACGAAACGCTTTGTCCTCTACCTTCTCCTGCCTTTGTACCTCACCAAGCCTGAAGTTCTCGCCATCTCCATCGTTGCGAAGTCGCTATTTTACAAAAAAAGAAAAAAGAGAAAAAAAATATCTATGATTGGAAAGTAAAACTCAAATAATATTATTTTCCTGCTGCATTTTCCGTTTCTTTTCGTATTATCTTTTTCTTTTTTTTAAGAAAATTTGAGTGCAAAAAGAAATTATCAAAATAATTCGGTTTACCGGTGTAATATTATTTTATAATCTGTTTTTGGAAAGAATGGCTTTCATCCTCATCTTCCCTCAAACAGTCTTCCGTTGTTTTCTTATTTGGTATCTATTTCTCTTACGATACGTATATGCTTGTGTATGTGTTTGTGTGCATGTGTGTGTATGTATGTGCGGTTGCATGCGTGAGTGTGTGTGTGTACATGTATATATACATACGTATACGTGTGTATCTATCCGTGTATGTACATTTATGTAAGCATGAATATAGCTACACCCGTATGTACACAAACGCATATAGCTGCTCAAACAAATACAGCTACACACGTATATATATACACACATACATACTTGCATATATATATATATATATATATATATATATATATATATATATATATATATATATATATATATATATATATATGTGTGTGTGTGTGTGTGTGTGTATATGTGTGTGTGTGGGTGTGTGTGTGTGTGTGTGTGTATACATATCTATCTGAATCTCCCCAACTCCGTGTCTCATACCATGTCAATCCTTCAGCTCACTCTAATTCTCCTGACTTTATTATTCTGCTCGGCTTTTCTTCCTCTGGTCTCAATATTTCTTTCTAAGCCTATTCACAGCGTATCATTTCCCGCTTTCATTCTATCCCTAAGTTACTTTCTCACTCTTACGCCGCCGTCAAATCTTTCTCTTTGTATAAAACGAATTATGATGACGGTGAGAATGATGATGAAAATAATATTTGTATATTTTCAAAATTCAAATAGAAAGCAGAGCTGGAAATCTAGATGACGGGTATAGCTGAAATAGGAAATTTGGCTACTGCGGGATTCAAACAAAGAACGTAAATCTTCGAAATACTTACTACGCTGTCTCTTTCCGGCGCTCATTTGAGAATACCTTGGCTATATGTGGCCTTTGATAATGCACCGTCGTTTTTACTGACAAGAGAGGCAAGATCCTTATGTACCAGGTATAGCCAGATCACCAGTGATTTCGCGTTTACATTAACGCTCTTGAGTTTCTCACACCGGCACCCTGGGTTAAACTCAACTCGTCTTGCCAGCTTATACGATCACCGTAGAAATCTTACGCTGATTTCAGAAATGGCACACGTGTAAATTCTGAATAACAAGGGTGACTTCTAAGAAATTTTTCAACCTAAAGGCAAAAATTTATACATCACTAAAGCGATCAATTAATACATCACTTCAGGGCGCGATCCAGCACCAGTATGCTAGACGTAAACGTGAAAGCATCTCATAGACACTATAACGCACCGTCTTATTTACTGACAAGGGCGGCAAGCTCCCTATGCGCCGGACATAGCCAGACCACCAGTCAGTAAATAAGAACGTGCATTAGTGTGGCCATGAGTTGTTTGATTCTTATTTCCAGAAATACTGGCGCAGAATAGCGGAGCTCAGTCGCTTTAGTGACGTATATATTTTTGCCTTTCGGTTGAAAAATTGCTAACAAACCACCCTTATATTATAGTAAAACAGAGTTTGTGCGCGCCCGCGCGTGTTCTGTGTGTGTTCAACTACCAAGTAAAGTATGTTTTGTGCATAACTCTATTTCACTACCAAAAGAACCACAAAAACCAGGTCGGGTCGAAACTTCGAAGATATACCGTCAACATTATGGGCATAATTTAGTATTACATCTTTACTCTTTACTCTTTACTCTTTTAATTGTATCAGTCATTTGACTGCGGCCATGATAGAGCACCGCCTTTAAACGAAAAAATCGACCCCAGGACTTATTCTTTGTATGCCTAGTACTTATTCTATCGTTCTTGTTTGCCGAACCGCTAGTTACGGGAACGTAAACACACCCTCATCGGTTTTGAAGCGATGTTGAGGGGACAAACACAAACACATAAACATATACACACACACACACACACACACACACACACACACATATATATATATATATATATATATATATATATATACATATATGTATATATATACGGCGGGCTTCTTTCAGTTTCCGTCTACCAAATCCACTCATAAGGCTTTGGTCGGCCCGAGGCTATAGTAGAATGCATTTGCCCAAGGTGCCACGCAGTGGGAATGAAGCTGGAACCATGTGGTTAGTAAGAAAGCTACTTACCACACAGTCACTCCTGCGCCTATAGTAGATAATCGTTTAACGTGAAGTACGGTTTTCTGTGTTTTGTTTAACCCAGAGTTGCCTCTGATGGAGTCGACCATCGCATAGTTTCTTTTTCTTTTTGAAATACTGTAAATCTGAGTCTTTGTTGTGATGAAAGTGTGTGTTTTTAGAGAGATTTGTCTGCAATTTGTAGAAGCTCAGGTTACCACACAGACACCTGGAAGTGGGAGAAAAATCAGGTGAGTATGGTGGATGAGGGAGAACTTCCAATTCCAAATCCTGTAGTTTCGCCAATGTCATTTTTGTGATGTCTGGTCAGACGTTGTCTTGTAATAAAATAGGAGTGAATCTGTTGACTAATCTAGGCTGCTTTTTTTGTAAGTTTCTGCATCATTTGGTCCAGTTGGCTGCAGTATACATCGGCCGTGATTGATGAGCCTGGTTTAATGAAATCATAATGGATGACATCTGCACCAGACCACCAAACACACACCATCAGCTTCTTTTGATGAACTCTGCTTTTGGAGCTGTGATTTGGTGGCTCGACTTTGTCTAACCACTGCACTGAACGTTTACGGTTGTTGTATTGGATCCATTTCTCATCACATCTTACAATTCGATTCAGAAAATAATGCAGGCTTCCAAACGTTGCTGTTTCTGATTTTCATTGAGTTCATGTGGAATCCGCGTATCCAACTTTTTCACTTTACCGATTTGAACTAGGTGAGTCAATGTTGTTTGCTTGCTCACACCAAATAGCATCGATAATTCACGGGCACATTGAGATGAATCTGACTCGTCGGCCGCTTTCAGTTCCTAATTATCCACCTTTGTTTCTGGTCGACCACGTTACTCATTTGTGAGATCAAAGTTACCAGAATGAAATTTTGCAAACCAATTTGATACTGTATGCTGTGTAATAACACCAGAATGAAAAAACTTCATTAATATTCCGAGCTGTCTGTGATGCTGTATTTCCAACTAAGAACTCATATTTCAAAACTGTACGAATTTCCGACAAAAATAGCAAAAAACGAGTTATAAATACTTTATAAAGCACAAAATGAATTAGAATGAAGAAATAGATGTGTCAGATTTCTAATAAAAATTAAAGAGTGTCAAAATATAAAAATGGCCCAAAATGAACAGCTGTTAAAATTTACCATATACCTTACTACAAATTTCATAATTGATGACCTAATATATATATATACATCTGTGTGCGCGTGTCTGTGTGCATATATGATTTTCGAAGTTTCCTTAAAAATTCAGAAGTGAAAAAAGAGTGGTTTATCTATTCCAAAGTGCCGAATGTTATTAATATCTTCAACCAGAACTGTTAAGGTTACCTTAGGTTTTGACATCCATATTTATAGGCAACTATTTTACGCCTACGCTTCTTATGAATCTCTCGTCAGTCCTAGTTAAGACTGCAAGGAACAGTAAAAGAAAGGCAATGTAATTGACCACTTCATTCTGGTGAGGCAACCACTTTAAACGTTAGCTGTTCTTCCTGTAGTCAGCGAACAGGTTTTGCTTGCCACATGTGCACGTTCTCCCTTGATTCCTTTTACCATTGTACTGTGCGTCATAAATAATATATCTTTGCGCGGAATTCTATAAAAAGGGGATTGTTATTAATGATTAATGTTTTCCTGTCAAGTTTTGAATTACGCTGAATTCATCCTTTAAGTAAATTCATTGTCATCTGGTGAGAAAGCTTTGAACTTATGTGGTTAATGAGATAGAGCCGTAACGTTTTCAATTTTGTCTTTTG
Source organism: Octopus bimaculoides (assembly GCF_001194135.2). NCBI lineage: Eukaryota > Metazoa > Mollusca > Cephalopoda > Octopoda > Octopodidae > Octopus > Octopus bimaculoides. The sequence continues at coordinate 107,115,473 of NC_068987.1, forward strand.
CATTCCACACTATCATAAACAAATATTAATACTACATTTCCGGGGATCTGGCAGAAACATTGGTATACCGGTCAAAATACTTCGCGGCATTTCACCCGTCATTACGTTCTGAGTTTCAATTTCTCAGAAGTCGACTTGGTCTTTCGTCTATTTCGGGATTCAATAAAATAAGTGCTGATTGAGTACTGGGGTCAACGTAATCCACGTATCCGCTTTGTTTCAAAGCTTGAAACCAATATTATATTTCCTTCATTACATTCTTTTCTTGGATACGAATGTCGTCCATGGTTGCCTAGCATATATATGTTAGCTGTAGGGAACTTGGTAATTTGTTCTACTCTTCCTACTGTGATTCCTCTGACTACCATCATATGAGTGCTTGGATGACTTTTTCGTTTTGATCTTGGATGACTCTTCCGTGGTGATGTAATGTCTACCAGGCTTCTTTTCATAGGTTAACCTCTGAACCCAAACTGGGTGTCTGTGGGGTGGCATGTTTTTCAAAAAGCAAAGAGTGTTTAGTTCAGACCAGTATATTTCTATATCTACCACTACTTACTTTCTTTAGAGTCTCCGTAATATTCATTACCTGAAAACCTGTCTGATAGGAGCTCCTCTTTTTAAGAATCAGAAAATATGGCAAAGCGCATATCAATACGATATTAAAAAAAGCAAAAACAAAACAAAAAAGCTAAAATTATAAAATTAGAAATTAATGAAAAATCACAAAATTCAAACTCAAAAGTGGACCTGTTACTAGGGATTAACTCATCAAAGTTTGGTATTTGAGTGCACACGAGAAAATTGTGAAGTTCATTACATGAAATAGCAACCATATGCCTGTGTTTGTAGCATATTTTGTGATATAAGCATGCTCCAGTAATAGTCTGGGTAACTGAAATGTTATTTCACTCTTGCAGGTGATTCTTAAGAAACCGACAATACTCATAATTAACATAGCATCTTTAAAGCTGATATTTTCTCGTGTGATACTTTTGAATATGCTTTTACTGTTTATTGACCGACAAAAGAACAAAGGACGGAGCCCCTGTGTGCTCAACTGTTATCCTAGATATAACAATATTGCAAAGGAAACACAACACAAAGATATATGAACCACTGCAGATCAACTCCTGTTCAAATGACGTCCTCATATTTTTGTAATCACAGTAAATCATCTTCTAAAAGATTGCGTTTAACAGTGGAACTACGAGACGAGACCGATTAGTGTTAAAAAAGCATTAGTAGAACAGAAAGAATGATTCCGTCTGATAAGATTCAGAGAAGAAGCTGAGATAATGAAGGCAAAATCAGTCAATACGAACGATAAACCTGTGAACTGAGTTTTAACGAATGTAGAGATAGATTCTGAGATTGGAATTCAGTGCAGTAAGATGTAATGGAAGCCACAACAGTACTTAAGTATCCATGCACCCAAAATTGAAGCTACGCTGTAATCTATTAGAAGCTGTATGGTGTATATAAGATGGAGCCTAAAAGAGGAAAATAATTAACAAAAATAATTTGCAAATGTATCAGTGTCCAACTGGTCTAACAAAATGGAAATAAGTCACATTAAATCGAGTAGCAACTAGTTTTTAGACAGGTGGATTTTTACTTCATAATAGAAATGTAACAAGAGGACATGTTTTAAAAAATCCATTTAATTTAGAAAAAATTGAAAAGGATCTCTCAGAAGGTGATTATTTTAACACCACCATATACATTTCATATATTTTGTATGTTGAAGCTTAGACGCCTATAGATATATGCCTATATGTGTGTGAGTGTATGTGTGTGTGAGTGTGTGTGTGTGTGCGTACGTCTGGGTGTATGTGAGTGTGTGTGCGTGCGAGTGTACGTCTGTGAGAGAGAGAGAGAGAGAAAACTTTCTAGATAAGACAATATTTGCTCGAGAAGAAAGAAATTACAATTATATTACCTGCATACACGCTCACAAAAACATAAATATACGGAACATGCGCTTATTCATACACACATACCTACATACATACGTACATACATCATACATGCCTACATACCCACGTACATATACATATACATATATATATATATATATATATATATATATACACACACATACATACACACACACACACGCAGAATAAATACATAGATGCATGCTTTCATGCATACATGGAAACATATAACCATACGTACATATATGTATAACAGAACGACACTTACAGTAATTCACGCACAATGTGCTACGCTGGCATAACGTTGTAACTCTCAAAAACAGATTCGCTCATACGCAGATGCACGCGCTTTTGCGCGCACACACACACTCACAGACACATGCGCAAGCGCCCACGCACACTTACGTGCACACTTACGCGCACGCACACACTTGCACGCATACATAGTTGCAGAAAACTACGCTTTACACACAATCACGAACAAACACAAAGGGAAGGTTTTCGAATAGAAAACAAAATTTAATATAAGATCAGAGAAAATGTTGAAAAAGAAACTACAGCCTGATGTTTTTTCCTTCTAAGCTGCTTTTTTGTATGTGCTCCCAGCAATATTATATAACCAAAGTAAGAGAAGGAAATTAAACGGTGCACAGAAAAACATATAATAAACTACATTCGCTTGCAACAGGTCCAAAGGCGTACAGAATATCCTGTATCCATAAAATATCTAAGGATCTCCGTTGACGAAATCATGACTCTTATTTTGAATAATATGTGCGTGTGTATCTCTGTAGCACTCTATCAATCAAACCAACCAGTGTTGTTTTAATATTGCTGGTCACTATGCACGTCTTGTATTTGATGTATCTTTCGGATGTTTGCCTTTCGCTGGCTGGCAGACTGTACCGGGTGCACAAGCGAACATTCTTCCCGAGAAGAATGCAAGTCCTTTTTGCTGCTAATTAGATTGGAGCAACATGATATGAAGTTCTTTGCTGAATAACACAAGGTATTGACGTTCTGAGTGTGAGTACCACAGATTGGGGAGTGGGTGTCTTTGCTAGTGTAGGGGTTGTTGTATTTGTGTGGTTTTGGAGGCAGTATTTTGGGTTTGTGAGAGGCCGACTGTGGATGTAATTACAGATGCTTGGGCCTTTGAATGTACTTCCTCTTGTGTCGAGGTTTGCTTTTCCATTTTCTTGGAGTCACAACCAGCCATTATGTGCTCCTTTCGATCACATTTGAAGCACCTAAGCTTCTTTCCCTCCACCTGAATTTTCAAGACCACGTCCTCACCCACGAGCCCTCTATCGGGAATTTTTTCAAGATCTTCAGGAGCCACTTGGATGATAGCCGTGATGCTTTGCCCGAGGCAATTTGGTGCGGTGGCTGAGCGTGTAACTTGTAGGAAGTTAATTTTGTTCTCTCTTTTAAATAATAGAGCGGCCATCACCCACACGGCTTCAATTTCTGGCGGTCCTTTTGCCACCTTAACATGGGAGGGGCGCTGTCCCATATATGTCGATAGAAGCACCACTTCATCTGTTTTCAAAGGGCTGACAGAATATTCATGTTGCCTTCACTGCTATCCTAAATCTGGTTTCTACTGTACCAAATTTTATCCCTCTTGAGATATACATAATGTCATTCCAAAGTGGGACAAGACATTTTTCAATTTTATCCTGGTAGATGAGTGCCATTTTTTTTACCTTTTGCAAAATGTTATAAATATAACAGTTCTTGGGTTTTTATTTACGCCGTTGCACCAGTGGGAGGGGATATTTTAACATCGGCCTACGCCTCTTATATCATTTTGAACATCTCCTGGAGGTCACCAAATGGGACCTCCAGATTTTCAGTATGTATAACGGCGACTGCCCTTCGGAGCTTTTTTTTTTTTCTGTGGGGCTGGTTAGCTTCCAAAGTTTCACTCACTTCTTCGAGAGCATTTTTCTGTAATTATCTCAACCGACATTTCGGTTGAGATAAATTAGCAAAGGAACACAAAAACACAGTCCAAAAATGTCTTCCTTTCACAAGGAATAAAAATTCAAATCCCAACCCCGTCCGGGGTAAGGGAGCAGCTCAACGAAGCCAAAAAACGGCTGAAGTCATATTTTAATCCAAAAGAAAAATTGTAGGTTTCCCTTCAGTTCAAAAATTAATTTCTCTCAAGTGGAATAACAGTTTATAAGGCCACTCCCGTTTGGGGGTGGGGTGCAGTTCAACAATGCCTACAAAGGTTAAATTATAACATGTACTCTGTAAAAGATTCCAAAACAAAGCCAAATGGCTAGAAATATTTCACTATTCCCCGGTAGCTACCTCTTGGAACTGCACCTCCACTCTTCCAAACTTTTCTCCTCTGGCATGGTAGGAAATCCCTTGCCAGATTGGTCTAAGTGCATTTTCAACTTGAGTCGTCGACACGACTCCTATTTTCCTGCTTGCTACAGAGTATGTCCTGTAAATTATTGCTTTCCGTTTCTCCTTTAAAACCTCTTTGGTGGAGGACACCTTCACTTCGTTCCCCACTCTTTTCAATATATCTTTGAATTTACCTATTTCTTCCAGACACATTTCTTCGATTATTCCCTTCGTCACTTCTGCATAATTCTTCGTCTTCATTTTTTCTTCAGTTCTATCCAAACATCTCACCAGTTCTTCTTCAGAAGGCAAAACGTAGGAAGAAGGGTAGTTCACAAAGTCTGAATATTTCAAGCCTTCACAACACCTCACCCGACGCCCCTCCATTAAACAAGATGGTATACGTCGCATCGCCAAGACAACCAAAAAACACGTGTGTTACACTAAAAATCCACAATCCAACCAACAAACGCTGTACCGGAAACAAGCTTCTTTATTTTAAGATCTTAGCCATGAAGGCCTTACATAGAGGAGACAGCACAAGGTGGAGACAAAAAAAAAGCGAATGAAAAGAATGACTTTATATGATGAAAGCTGAAATGAAGCCGTTCGACCCCACATCCGAGCAACTTCATTGATCCTGTAGCAATAGCATTTACATTAGCGTTTGCAACAACTTCATACAGTTTACAAAAACGTTTGAACTAATATTTACAACGGCTAATTTTGCCTTTTACACAAAACTAGTTTACAACAATTATTAGCGACAGCTAATTGTCCTTCCGAAAGATGTTTGTGTTATACTTCCTTAAAGTCTCGTGGGCACTTACGTTTTCTTTGGCATTGAGCTAGTTTCCGATTTCTTGATCCAGTACTCATCGTCAAGATTTTCTTCGAAGTCGTTTAGTCTAGGTATGTATGCTGGGTCTGCCACTGCACAACGAAGGTGCTTGGGCATCCCTTTTACCTCTGATACACCCACTTTTATGATATTGAACCACGAGTCTATTTCTTTATACACTTCATCGCTACCTTCCAAACAGCACCCCTACCGTTACAAATTTCTTCCCCCTGGCAAGGTATGAAATCTCTTGCCAGACTGCTCTCAACGCCTTTTCTATTTGTCCCGTCGACATATTTTCTATTTTTCTGGCTTCCACTGAGTAAATTCTATAAATTACTGTTCTTTCCGCAACTTGTATCATAACCTCTTGTCGGGAGACCACCTTCACTTCAATTCCCCACTTTCAAACATTACTTTATACTTGCTTACATCTCCCAGCCTTATATCTTCGTATTTTTTCTTCCGTCGCTGTAATATATATAAATTCTATTTTCCATAGCTTTGTCTATTTTCTTCAGGCACTCTACCATTTCTTCCTCCAAGTAGTCCAAGGCCGGGTAGCTCTCACTGTTTGACACAGAATAACTCAAACTATCACACCTCCATCACACAGGAGAAAAAACATCGCACAGCAAAGAAAAAAAAATTACACGCACTGCAAAAAAAAACTCGTCTATCTCGTACAAAATATAAAAAAAAAAAACAAATGAACTTTGGGATACCGGAAGCAGGCTTCTTACTGCAGAGCCACGCTTGCGCCTGTACACACACACACATATATATTATTGTTGTTGTTGTTGTTGTTGGTATTATTATTATATACGAAGATATTGCAATTTAGGGATGTAAATTGTATTAATGCTCCCTTCTACTTGAGAAGAATTGAAATAATTTTTCAGTGTCTTACTTTAAAATGTTCTCAAATAATGCTATTTTCACAGCTTTCATAAATACCCTATACTTATCAATGACTACTCAGTTGTTGAAATTGTTATTTAGTCAGATTGGAGTCAGCAGATCTAGGAACGAAAGCATTCCAGGCTTTTCCATCCGAGCATATGTTTTACAGACATAGCGTACCTAGAACTCCATTTTCCAATTTGTAGGTTATTGTTTTTAGATGCACTGTGATATGGCATGATGCAAATTTGGATAATATTTCCTGGAGGTTGAGTAGCCCCATCAAGGATAACACTTTAGATCGTGTAAGTAATATCTCGTTCGCTATTGACTTGTCATTTGGAAAAAATGTAAAGAAGACTGAAATATTCCTGTTCATGCAGCATGACTTCATTTACAAACGTGAAATAATCCAGAAACAAGAGTTCGTGACAATACAGGCCATTAGATTTCGAAAGACATTATTGCATAACTGGATTATTAACTATAAACTGTATTTAATCTGAGGGTAGAAAACATTGCATTTGTGAAAATTAGCTTGTGTTCTCTTGTTTATATATTCTAAAAGCCACTAGAGATATATTAGTGTCTACTAATTGAGCGGACCATCTCATTTCGACTCACCTTATACAATACAGAGATGTTACGGTATTTTTATTTATTATGCAGAAAGAACCATAGAGATATTGTTCCACAGCCATATTCATAATCCTAATCACATATTCATAATCTCGTATTCAATCTCATAATCTCGTATTCAATCTCATATTCAACAGAATTTCATATCATCACAATCTCATATTCATAATTAATCGGCATCATATCATTCACCTTTCACAATGTGAAAAAGTAGCCCTTTGTTTTGGGCAATTTAACATTAGGAAGGGATACTGGAATTTGAGGATTAAATGAGCACAGCTCCGTCAAATCTGAGTGTCATCTTTCTAGGTTCGATATAGTAAAGTATTTGCCAAGTACTGGGTATTCATAAAATCGAGTATAACTGCTACTCAAAATTTGGGACATTGTCCTTTTGTTAGAAACTAAGAAGAACTTTAAATGAAACGTATTGTGACTGCATTGAAATAAAACGAATAATCCCTTTATATTCTATTCAGAAAGGTAAACCACTTATATTTCATAACAAAAAAAGAAAACAAAAAAACACAGTAAAATCTGAAAGTTTACACGTTTTACTGTTCATCTATTGTAGTTATATATAAAGTAGAGCTCTGCATAACCAATGGTATGATAAAAAAATTTCCACATGTAACAGACACACCATTTAAAAAAAAATTTTTATCAAGGGCAATATAATCCATGTGACATAAAATTTCATATAGACGGTGATATGTTGTTTCGTATAGGGAAATTCTGTAGAGTCTCAGTTATTTACTTGTGTTTACCTGTCACGTTCCTCGGCATAAAAATAAGTTTGGTTAAATTGTATGACTTCAAATGGTTTTCGTGAAAATCCCTTTTCTTTTTCTATGCCATTGATGACAAAAAGTTTACGTTCAGCGTGTCGAAATTTTAATTACTTCACTACTCTCGCTATTGGTGTGTCACACTTTAGATTTTTTGAAAATACCTACACAAACTTTTTAAATCACATATTACAACGAGAGTTTTTTTTTTAACATCCTTCACTTAAAAAGTATTGTGTGTCACTGTGACATGCGAGTCATAAGGTTGCCAACAATGTTCTGAAGTATACCGTTTCACGAATATTATAAGTTGTAGATAATATAATTTCTCTTCACAATAATGTGATTCTGAAATCTGAAAGCGACTAAAATAAAAACCTGCCATTGAATCTGAAGCTTTGTAAGTGGAATTTTCAAAGGGGAATATTGTGCTGAAAGCTGTATATATTCTTGGCAGAGAAACGTAGTCCATGGGCTGCTTAGACAAGACCATCTGGATCTTAGTTATATTTAGTTGGTTCTACGTTATTACAAGCTTCACTACTGCGTTTCATGTCTTTTAGTATAAAAGAACAAAGGTTAACGCCTTCATGTGAATGTCGGAAGCGTTACGAGTCAGTAATATGCAGCAATAATGCCGAGGCGCTCTGTCTGGTACTCCACCGACATGATTATGGGCTCAACTGTTTTAATCGTCGCTGTTTTGTGGGCTTATACAATAAGGACACACACAGACACACACACATAAACACATTTTCCTATGCACGTATCCACTGGTGTATATATATATATATATATATATATATTATGATTGACCGTTGACTGAACACTATTCAATTTTTTTTCTCCGTGTTTTTCTCCTTGTCTCCGCATTCTTTCTGTTGAAGAGCGTAGCTCGAAACGTCAAAGACTTTCCGTATTCCCGAGCGTCATACTAATATATACTTTTGTTATTTACACCACCTGTCCTCGTCTGTTGTTATTTTTTGTATATTCTCCCATATATA
>NC_068987.1:107124059-107127658 GCF_001194135.2 Octopus bimaculoides
ATATATATATATATATGTATATGTATATGTGTGTGTGTGTGTGTGTGAGTGTGCGCGCGCGCGCGTGCGTGTGTGTGTGTGTGCTTGTATGTATGCTTATATATATATATATATATATATATATATATATATCAATAATATCGAAGGGTAATTGAAATATTAGAAATTTCTACCACCAGTGGCCTAGCGTGTAAAAATTTAGGCCATAGACTATATAGTTTTCTTCATATAATTATAGTGTACATTTAAACATATAAGAGGTATCCATGTGTAGGATTCACTTACGCTAGAAAGAACAGCTAAGTTCCAAGGCACTAGTAGCGATAAAATTTCGAAAGTAATGAAAATAAAAACATTTACCATCTAGTTTCGGAACCAATTGGTTTCTGACTTATTTTAGCGAATAAAAGAATTTGCTAGGTGAAGTCTTCGTCGAAATGTTATCCCTAATAGAGGTTTGGAATTTAGCTGTTGTTTCTAGCGTGAGGGAATCCTATGATGGATATCTCTTATGGGTTTAAATGTACACTGTATTTATTTATATATATATATATATATATATATTGGGAGAGAGAGGGAGAGAGAGGGAGAGAGAGGGAGAGAGAGAGAAGGAAAGATAGAGTGATATATGTATACGGATTCACATACACACACATACTTATACCCGAGCGTACTCTCTCTCTTTCACACATTCGGATTGCAACTGACTTCAGTTCATCTCGATTTCTCCATCTCAAAATCTAAACTTCTCTCTCCTACGCGTATTTGTTTATATATTCATACATGCCGTCATACATAAATATATGTGTGTGCGTTTGTGTATATGTATAGTAATGTGTGTGTGTGTCTGTCTGTATGTGTGTATACATATACACACAGAAACACACACACACACACACACACACACATACACACACACACACATATAGACACTTCTATATTATCAAATATGTGTGTGTGTATAAATACATAAACATATATATGTGTATGTATGTGTAAATTCTCATATATAGCAATGTAGAAATATATACATATACAGGCATAATTTGTACATGTATATGTATGTATACACACACACACATACACACAGACACACAGACACACACACAGACACACACAAACACAGACACACACAAACACACACACATACACACACACACACACACACACGTGTGTGTGCGGTGAGAGAGAATGATATAAAATTTTTAAGAAATATGTTCTGGTAACTGAGAATGAAAAATTAATGACAAACGAAACCGATGGAATGGAAGGAAAGATTTTATCAAGCATTCGAGGATATTTTGATTCTGGTATGATATGCCAAAGATAAAGATGGTAAGTTGAGATATTCGGAATACATGAACTCCGGGAATATGTTGCGTGTTGTGTATATTTAACATTACTAGCGCAAAAATGATACCCAAGAGAAAAAGGAAAACATTCCAGATCATCCTAGAGAAAGCAACCAAATCTCCCTCCAATAACATGAAGGAACGACATTGGATAATAAAGTCCTGGATACGTTAATTTAAAAGTATACAGGTGGTCGTACATGAAATGCGTTGCGACGAATATAATGGGTTCGATGAGATGAATATAATGGGTTGTAATAGGACGAATATTACGGGTTCTGGACTAAGCAGTGCCTCAAGAATGATGTAAACAGGCTTCGACTTACAAGTCAAGTCCAAGAGGTTACGCATTTGAGCGAAATGATAGACATAACTTTGAAATATATCGCAAATAATCTTATCTTTGGCAAAATACATTGAGTAATGTTATCTATGTACGAAAATTACTAGGCGGTTATATTTTGATCGACAGCGTTCATATTTCTGACGCAGGCACAACAAACTGAAATACAAGCTGGAAAAAAAAAAAAAGCCTTTTCAACAACATTTCCTACTAGTAATACTTGATTCTGACAGGAGTTGATTAGAGCATTGAACGATATAAACTTAGCTACACTCATTCGGGAGGAAAGAAATTCAGGATGGAAATTTTTTGCAACAGAGTTAACATTATTTGTGTTGGACCATAATTACAAAGGTAATGATTTCAAATTCACGCACGACGCCAGAAATTTCATGAGAGAAGATATTCTTTTCTACTCTAGGCACAAGGCCCGAAATTTGGGGGGAGGGAGCCAGTCGATTAGAAGGAGCCAGTATGCAATCAGTACTTACATTAACGACCCTGAAAGGATGAATGGCAAAGTTGACCTCGGTGGAATTTGAACCCAGAACGTAGACAGACGAAATACTGCTAAGAATTTCGCCCGGTGTGCTAACGATTCTGCCAGCTCGTCGCCTTCTGGAGAGAAGATATCCAGGAATATCGACCTCAGTTACATAACATGAGTGGTATTTATTTTATCGACTCCGAAAGGATTACAAGCACAGTGAAGCGTTTTACTAGCGATTCTGCAAGCTTATCACCTTAACACTATAATAGTAATCTTTTCTGCCAAAGGCACAAGGACTGAAATCTGGGGGAGAAACTAGTGATTACATAGAACCCGTTACATATTGGTACTCATTTCATTCATTTCTGAAGGATAAAACGCAAAATCGACATCGGCGGAATTTGAACTTAGAGAGTAGGCACGGACGGATTATCGATACGAATTTTGCTCGGCGTATAACGATTCAATTATCTTACAATGACAATAATAACAACAGCCTACATTCTTTCATCCTTTACTTGCTTCGTTCATTGGATTGAGGACACGCTGGAGCACCGCCTGAATAGATTTCATCGAACAAATTGACACCAATACGTTTCTATTTCTTCTTCCTCTCTTTTTTTCTAAAGTCGGTAATTTATTCTATGAAACACTTGTGCCCAGATTCTATGAAACACTTGTGCCCAGATTCTATGAAACACTTGTGCCCAGATTCTATGAAACACTTGTGCCGAAGTCGCCTTTGCCTTTCATCCTTTAGGGGTCGATAAATTAAGTACTAGTTGCGTACTGGGGTTCATCTAATGGACTGGCTTCTACCCAAAATTTGGGGCCCTGCGCTTAGAGTAGAAAAGAATATCCTCTTTCATGAAATTTCTGGCCACGTGCGTAAATTTGAAACCACTGCGTTTGTTATTATGGTGCAGCACAAATAATATTAACTATGTTGCAAAAATTTCCGACTGGCTGTGTTCCAACTGGCTGTGTTCCGAGTGGTTGTGTTCCGAGTGGCTGTGTTCCGACTGGCTGTGTTCCGAGTGGCTGTGTGGTAAGTTCTTGCCTACCAAACACATGGTTCCGGGTGCAGTCTCACTGCGTGGCACCTTGGACAAGTGTCTTCAACTATTGACTCGGGCCGACTAAATCCTTGTGAGTGGATTTGGTAGACGGAAACTGAAAGAAGCCCGTCGTATACATATGTGTTGTCTATTCACTGTTTGGTGTAATTGATCCTTAATGCTTGCTCTTTGGCAGCACAGATTATTATTATTATTATTATTATTATTATTATTATTATTATTATTATTATTATTATTATTATTATTATTATCATCGTTATCATGATCATCATCATCGTCATCATTACAATTACACGACACACACACACACACACACACACACATATATATATATG
>NC_068987.1:107127765-107130265 GCF_001194135.2 Octopus bimaculoides
ATATATATATATATATATATATACATACATACATACGACCGACTTCTCTTTCTTTGGACTTTACCCTTTCTCCTTTCCGACGAAAGAGCTGCGCTCGAAATCTTAATCTCTCTCCTTTCACCAAGCGTCGTGCTGACATATTTCTTGTCCATGTCCTCATGTTGTTTTTGGTCTATTTTTTTTGGGCTTTATTTGAATCGTTTGTTTATTTGAATCGACTGCATATATGCATACATAAATACATACATACATACATACATACATCCATACATTTGTCTATGTTAGTGTGGTGATAAGTAACTATTAAATATACAATACATGCACTGACACACAAGAACACCCACATATGCATTAAGTTTATGGCTAATGTAGTCGATGCAGTAATTTCTTGAAATTTCCATCTACTTTGAAGAAAAACAAACAAAAAAGCTAGCAAAAGTTATCAGCTCATCACAAAGAGAAGAAGAGATACAAGGAAACATGAATTATTATTCATGAAAACATGAACTATTTTTTTCAAATTAATATGTGTTCTAGAAATGGATATATTGATCTCTTTTGCAGGCACGTGAATATTATGGACGCGTGATTTATTGTATTTAGATTCATCAGCGATGTAGAGTATACGGAAACATGTTTTGAGTTCAATCGTAAATACGCAAATAGAGTTAAACGAAATACTCTTTTGTACTATAGGCAAAGGGCTTACAACTTTGGTGGTGGTGTGGTGGGTGCTAGTAGATTGCATCGATCCCATTGCTTTACTGACATATATTTTTTCGATGAAATGCAAAGTCAACGTCCGCGGAATTAGAACTGAGATCGTAAAGGTCGAAGAAATGCCGCCCAGCGGGCTAACGATTCTGCCAGCTCGTCGCTTTAATTTAACAAAATATTGACCTTGATTAGTTTGCCAATCTATCTATCTATCTAATTTCTTTATTGCCCACAAGGGGCTAAACATAGAGGAGACAAACAAGTACAGACAAAGGGATTAACTTGATTACATCGACCCCAGTTCGTAACTGGTACTTAATTTATCGACCAAGAAAGGATTAAAGGCAAAGTCGACCTCGGCGGAATTTGAACTCAGAACATAAATACAGACGAAATACCGCTGTGTATCTCGCCCAGCGTGCTAACGTGTCTGCCAGCTCGCCGCTTTAGCCAATCTATCTATCTATCTATCTATCTATCTATCTATCTATCTATCTATCTATCTATCTATCTATCTATCTATCTATGTTTGTGTGTATGTGTGCACGGGCGTGTGTGTGTGTATTATGTAGTATAATGTGGGGTATCGTAGCTGGAAAGAAGTTTTACAGCGAATGCATTAATATTCTGAGCCGAGCATGAGGTCACGAATCATATTTATATATTTATTATTTAATACATAAAATTAGAATTAAACAGTCTAACATTTGCTAAGCATACTCTTTTACTCTTTTACTTGTTTCAGTCATTTGACTACGGCCATGCTGTAGCACCGCCTTTAGTCGAGGAAATCGACCCCAGGACTTATTCTTTGTAAGCCTAGTACTTATTCTATCGGTCCCTTTTTGCCGAACCGCTATGTTACGGGGACGTAAACACACCAGCATCGGTTGTCAAGCGATGGTGGGGGGGGGGAGAAATACAGACACACAAACACACATACATATATATATATACATATATACGACGGGCTTCTTTCAGTTTCCGTCTACCAAATCCACTCACAAGGCTTTGGTCGGCCCGAGGCTATAGTAGAAGACACTTGCCCATAGTGCCACGCAGTGGGACTGAACCCGGAATTATGTGGTTGGTAAGCAAGCTACTTAACACACAGCCACTCCTGCGCCTATACTGTATATAATGTGATTAAATGAATAACACTGTACGTCAAAGTCACCTGATGAGGTGAATCGTCAGCCAAATATCAGACACATAAAAATGCTGTAATTTAGTATATTACGATAGTAGAGCACACTGCATGTAATATGACTTCTCCTACTGACAGTTATCATTTGAGGGTTATACTGAAAATGAGGGTTTCGTTATATTGTTCTTCTATGGACCAGTTATATATTACCGAAAACGGATATATTCTGTTAGTAAAATAGTAATGAACTTTAGTGCCATAGCTACTAATGTCACGGTTAATAATTTGTTGTGTCGACGCCCCCAAGAGATGAAGTAGGCTCGACCAAGAGGTATAAATCGAGGTAGTCTGACCGAGGTAGGAGTTGACTGAAAGTGGACTGACAGTTGAGTAGCTCATGAGTAGCAGTCGAGCAGATATCGTCAGAAGGTGCTAGATAGCAGTAGCTTGGGACATAACATAATTACTTAGACAACTGGATTTTCCCCCGTTTGAACTTGCCGCAAATGTACCAAATTTCCTTTGACTGATGTATTGGCATGAATCCATAAGAGTAAATATCTCTTGTGCTTCATGCACTAACAATGATTAACTATATCTCTAGGATGAAATAAGAACCTGTCACCTTACTAGGAC
>NC_068987.1:107132958-107133475 GCF_001194135.2 Octopus bimaculoides
AGAGAGAGAGAGAGAGAGAGAGAGAGAAAGAGAGAGTAGAGAGAGATACACACAAAGTGAGAGAGACATATGTGTGTGTGTGTGTGTGTGTGTTCGAAATCAATGTATTTCTTTGTATTACAGGGTTAGAGTGGGTGGTGGGTGGAGGAAATGTGTGTTTCATGTTTGGTTTTACATCTGTGAATACATCTAGTTGTGAATAATTCCATGTGTTTGTATGCATATCTTTGAACTGATACGCCCGCTTACACATGCAGTTTATATGTAGCTTGAAACTGAACATTATCAACATTCAACCAGGTTTCCTAATGAGAATTTAAATATATTTATGTTTCTCACCTCTCGTAGTTATTATTACAGGTTTACACAGGCACACACTCTCGGAAACCATACATACACACTCTCATACATACACACACACACATAAATACATACATACATACATACATACATACATATATACATACAAATATACATACATATGCATACGTATACACGTACATATTGCATATATATA
>NC_068987.1:107134127-107136372 GCF_001194135.2 Octopus bimaculoides
ATATATATATATATATATATATATATATATATATATATATATATATATATACAAACACATAGGTAGCTGGATTGTGTGTATGGGAACCATATTGAATTGCATTTGAAAGTGGAAAAGTAACTAAATCAAAACAAAAATTCTACAGACGCTACTTCAATATTCTATCGTCGGGCCGAGGCTGCGTTTAATTCGTCTCTACTTATCCGGGTTTTTTTTTCGCAAATTCGTCGCACATATGCTTATCTCCTCATTTTGTTCCACACAGCCATGTTACCTGTTCCATAGATAATTCGCACGAGAAAATTGATCGACGAGCTGTATAGTACTCTAATGTTGATATTTTGGCTATAAAGATATGGAAGCAATAACTCTCACGATAAATAACTAAGAAGTTAAATTATCCAGAATATTTTATCAAAGTTAATAAAGTTGTAATATAAACTAAATTTGTTGCGCGAACAAAATTTACAACATTCAAAATACTAATTTGAAATAATAATAATAATAATGATAACAATAATAATAATGATAGTAAAAAGAAAAGAACATGTATGATAATCATCATAGCGTGGCCAGTTGACAAGAATAAATATGCAAAATAAACTGTTTTCATATAATAATAATAATAACAATAATAATAATAATAATAATAGTAATAATAATAATTATTATTATTATTGTTATTATAATTATTATTATTATTATTATTATTATTATTATTATTATTATTATTATTATTATTATTATTATGACAATAATAAAAATAAAAAAATGACCACATCTCATTCCTTTGGAACTTCACCGTTCAAACTGACAGGAAGTTAGATGCGAATAGGCCAGATATTATATTGGAGATTTCAGACGAAAATCAAGCCTCCTCATTGATATGACTGTCCCAATCGACACAAACGCATCTGTCAAGACCTACCAAAAACTGAGCAAGTATAAAGATCTTGAAATAGAAATTGGCGAAATGTGGAGCCTCAAGGCTAAAACAATACCTGTTGTCATAGGTGCATTAGGAATGACAGCAAAATAGGCTGATTGCTACCTAGTTCAGATACCAGGAAACCCCACAACAAGCAGAAATTTTAAAAAATAATGCTCATAGTTACTGCTTATATCCTACGTATAATACTGTCTATGTAATCTCAAATTTAAAAACAAACTCATAATTTTCTTACGTTTTCTGAAACATTCTCTAGACCAAAACTTTGTGCAGAACTAAATATATGGCACCTTAGTGAAAATACCAACTTGAACTTCTAAGTTGTTGTCTCTTGGGGTCTTTGGGTAAGACTTGGAGTCAACTTCTAAAAATAAAAAAGCAAAAGTCAAATATATACCACTACTACGACTACTACTACTACTACTACTACTACTACTACTACTACTACTACTAATAATAATAATAATAATAATAATAATAATAATAATAATAATAATAATAATAATAATAATAATAATAATAATAATATTAAATGCCCTGATGCAGTACCAGGCAATGGCTCTCATGGATGTTGATCTTAACTGATTGGAAGTCTTATCATGTACATTGTTTTGTCTTGCTATAAAAGAAGGGCTACAGCAAATATTCTGCTCAAAATCACATATTTGCCTCTCAGTTGTTTGACCATAACCGATTGAGCATGTCCATTAGTGGCTGACAATATGTGCATCACTGATCACGAGCAGAAGTAGTGAAAAAGCATCATATTCATGTGTTGAGAGGAATTTGTTGAGGTTTGAATAATTTACCTCTGGATAAATAGGTGTTTTGTTCATCATCCTTAAAATAACCCCTTTTCAGGGACCTTTTGGGTGGGATGAAGTACTCAACTTACAAGGTCAAGCGCTGTTTATCTTGATATGCACCTGGTGTACCCTTATCAGACGGGTTGTCGTGATCCATATATTAGGCATCGTATATTTGTCACCCAGTGTTACTTTGATGGCATGCACTACTTTCTCACTCAATAATAATAATGATAATAGTAATAATAATAATAATAATAATAATAATAATAATAATAATAATAATAATAATAATAATGATAATAATAATAATAATAATAATAATAATAATAATAATAATAATAATAATAATAATAAGCTCCTACTCTGCGAAACTTTTTATCTGTAAGTATGAGATCATGGAGAACCACACTGATGTTGAACAATGACAATGAATCTCTAAATGCTGGAGATGTAAGAATTTCATGTGGCATTTTCCAGGGTGACTCAC
>NC_068987.1:107139328-107140769 GCF_001194135.2 Octopus bimaculoides
GCTCGGTAGTGAAGTGAAAGCACGTTATAAAAATAAAACTACTGAATAATAATAATAATAATAATAATAATGGTACCCTAGGCATAACACCTACATGAACTTCTAACTTGTTGTCTCTTGAGGTCTCTGGGTGAGACTTGGATCCAACTTGTACAAATGCAAAACAAAAGTCAAACATAAAATAATAATAATAATAATAATAATAATAATAATAATAATAATAATAATAATAATAAGAAGAAGAAGAAGAAGAAGAAGAAGAAGAAGAAGAAGAAGAAGAAGAATACCGAAGCGAATGGCTAAGTGCATGGACATGTGACAACAAGTTGCCAGGAAGGTAGATCGAATCTGAAACCATCACGAAGCAGGAATTAAGAATCCGCAAAACCAATGAAAGAAAACAATGTTCTATGTAAATAGCTTCCCCCAGATGCGCCGCCACAGCTACATGTGCGTAAATATGTAGACACATGGAATGCGATATTTCTATACCAAAACTGCTAACTTTTGAGTAAAATTTCAAATTTTAATACAATTAAACCTTGGGAGAGGCATTATGCCAGTAATAAACACACGCACTGGTTCAGTCCTTTATTAATTTATTAATTTATATAGTTTTTTCTTAAATTGTTTCATTGCACTCTTGCAATCTCTTCAGTAACTTGCCTCTCCACTTCCATTAATTTTAATTACATATACAACCCTAGTGATACAAGACTTCTCTCTCTATATATAAATATATACATATTCTCGGTATCTCGGTATCTCGCTTGTACATCAATAATAATTATAAATACGAAAAAATATCAACACATGTCCAAGGGTGGACGTGGTCGAGCCAGAGTATAGTAAGAGACCCATAAGGAAGATGCCACGCAATAAGACTAAACCCGAGACTGCCTAGAAAGCGAGCCCCATATCTGCGTCTGAATACATAATATATCTCAACAGAAACAAGGGTGAATGCTTCGTTCATATCAGGTCCACCGAATCAGGGCCGACAGCTGCAACAGCTACAATACCAACAACTACGACACACGTTGAGCACTTATCACAAGGGGATAAATAGTGAGATGAATGATGTTTCACCGAAGGCCAATAAATAAATACGAAATATTGACCACAATAAGAATATATTGGCATTGATAAACAGTAAAAAATATCCCAATGTATGGAAAAAAAAATATCACGGAAATACCGCCTACATACACACAAGTATTGCAATAAATTATTTCGAAATGAACAAACACGCAAAACAGTTCATTAAATAACCTAATTTAAACAGCATCCATGGAAGAATCAAAAGAAATCTCGTTCGACACTAACGCAATAAATTGCCAACCAGATCAAAACCTGCATAAGGAAAGAAAAACAAACATTCACAGCAAAGATTTCATACAATATACAGCCACAAAATCCTGCGAATTATATATATATATAT
>NC_068987.1:107141197-107144426 GCF_001194135.2 Octopus bimaculoides
AAAACGCTTTGAAAACGTGAGAATATCTTCCATCAGAATCACGTATTTGAAAGAAAATAGTGAAAAATTCAATAGTGACTTCAGTGCAAAGAAACATCGTAAAGGAAATACACCAACTCCATACAAAAATCCAATTATACAAGGAGAGTATATCGAATGAAAATATATGACACTGTAAAAGATGCTCAATAGAAAAGAAACAAGTGAACAGTATACATATGTGTGTATGTACATACATATGCAAATATCTGTCTGTCTATCTATCAATCTATCTATCTATCTATCTATCTATCTATCTATCTATCTATCTATCTATCTATCTATCGATCGATCTATCTATCTATCTATTGTGTGTATCTGTGTGCATGTATGCATCCATTTATGTAATATGTATACACACACACACACACACACACATATATATATATATACAGAAAGAGAGAAAGAGAGAAAGAGAGAAATGGAGAGAGTGGGTGAGAGTGAGTGAGAGAGAGAGCGCGGGACAGAGAGAGAGAAGATACGTGATTCTGCATATGAAGTAGAGTATTTAGCGATACATCAACACCAAACTCAAATAGCATCTGTCAGGACATCGGGATAACAGAATTGATAATGGCCTGTCCTGAAATTCTAAATACTTAATAGGTATTACATCTCAATATCGTGCACTTTACTCGTTAGAAGAACCAACCACATATTCTTCAAATAACCCCAGCGTTGCTAAAACAACGAGTGATATGTTAAAGGAGGTAATCAAAGAAAAGGCACCCTGGTTTACTGGTTAGGGTATTAGACTCCCGATCGACGTCCACGTAGTCCACTAATGTAGAAAATACGATTTGCACCTGTAATTTGATGGGCCAGCCTTCTCCCATTCGGTGTGATACGCTGAATATCCCTGAGAAGTATGTTAAGAGTAGGCTTATTTCACAAGCAGGTTAATCGATCCATGATATCAACCGGAACCTTTGCCTTGGTACCCAACTGAAATTCAGGCTAAGTTATCTGAGAAAAATAAAAAAATTAAAGAATACAAAATGGGATGAGAACGCCTAAAATGTATTCGTCCATAAGTCACTGTCGTGATGAATGCAATGAGGTTAATCTACAAGATGAGCATATGGATATATATTATTCAATGTTTTACTGTTAATAACATGCAAATTAGGCATTCGAAGGTGTGCAAAGCGTTCCTTCAATTACCATGAAAGAAATGACGAGGCGGTGCAGAGAAGTCCCTTGCTTTAAGGGCACAGCGAAGGGCCTGACTGAAGTTCCAAGCTTCCGAGTACTTTTGCTGGGCCCAGAAAAACTGAAGGACTGTTGCATTAAGTGTGTGAATCTGCGAGGGAAATATGCTGATTAAAATCGTAATGACCTGATTCTCCCGTATTGTCTTTTATATATACGTAGGTAAGTAGGTGTGGGTACTTATGTTGGCATGTATGTACGTATCTATCTATCTATCTATCTATCTATCTATCTATCTATCTATCTATCTATCCATCTATCTATCTATCTATCTATCTATCTATCTATCTATCTATACATACATATACATATATGTGTCTATCTATTTATCTATCGCTCTGTCTCCATACACACATGCATATAGACAGACAGATGAAGTATGAGCTAACTGAAATTTAAAAGCATCTATGAAAATTATTCTTGAAAGATTATGTTATATATATATATATATATATATATATATATATATAACATCCCAAAGAAGATGATGTTACGGTTGATTTTAGTGTCAGGAAGACATCTCCTCCAGGTGTCTAACGAAACGCTTAGTATTTGCGAGGGTGTCCGATTAGTATTGGCGGGTGAGCCCATTGCTCCCATCTCTAGCCTTACTTGATACACATAGACCCGGGTTTCTGGTTAGTTACCCTTCTTCTGTGAGTGATAATCTCCAACTAGTCATGAAAATTCATTCCACTCGCAAATTACTATATGCTTTTTCCAGCGACAAACTGTCGCTGATCTCGGAATAGGAGAAATAAATTATAATAAATCTCTGAGTGAGAAGTTGTATTGGCGTGATTGTGTGGTTTGAAGCTTGCTGCCCAACCACATGGTCCCGAATTCCGCCCCATTGCGTGGCACCGTGTATATATCAGTGTGTGTGTCTTCGTACCTGTGTTTGCCCACGTCCCTCCCATCAGTGTTTGACAACCGGTGTTGGTTTATTTACGTCACTGTAACTTAATGTTTCGTCGAAAGAGGGAGATAAACTAAATACTTGGCTTAAAATGAAATAAGACCCGGGTTCGATTTGTTTGACTAAAACACTTCAAGGCTGTGTTCCAATATGGTCGCAAACAAAAGACTGAAACAATTTGAAGAATAAAAGAATATTACCTACATATTCTCCATTCCCTAAATGTTGACATTACATGTACGTGTGTGTGTGTTTGTGTGTGTGTTTGTGTGTGTGTAACTGTGTGTGTGTATGCGTTTGTGTTCTCGTGTTTGCATATAAACATGCGTATGTGAATGTGGGTATATATGTGTGCAAATGTGGGCCTACGCACGTGTGTGTGTGTCTTCCTGTGTCTGTATGTGGGTACGTGTGCGTTTGTGTTCGCGTGTTCGTAAATAAATATGCGTATGTGAAAGTGTGTACATATGTTTATGAACGTGTGTCTACGTGTGTATATGTGTGTGTGTATGCCTGCGTATGTGTGTATGTGTGTGTGCGTGTGTGTTAACGTGTTTGTATATACATACGCGTGTGTGAATGGGTGTCTACGCGCGTATATGTGTGTGTCTGTGTCTATGTCTGTGCGTTTATGCTCGCGTAATTGCATATAAATATGCGTGTGAATGTATTCATATATGTGTGTGAATCTACGTCTACGCGCGTGCGTGTGTGTATGTGTGTTTGTGTGTGTCTGTGTCTGTGAGTGCGCGTTTGTGTTAGCGTGTTTATATATCAATATACCTGTGTCAATGCGTGTATATATGTGTTTGAATGTGTGTCTTTGCGAGCGCGTGTGCGTATGTGTGCATCTATGTCACTACGCTTCCTAAAATGTAGAACTTTCTTTTTCTAGTGCGTGGGTAAAAACTCAACTTATTGAAGTATATATTAATACTTATATTGTAAAACTGTTACGTGAAAAATATTTCTTACGTGAAATTTAATTTTTGCATTGTTACATTTATGTATGTATATATATATTATATGGATATATATATATGGATAGATAGATAGATA
>NC_068987.1:107144802-107147425 GCF_001194135.2 Octopus bimaculoides
TATATATATTATATGGATATATATATATGGATAGATAGATAGATACATAGGTAGATAGATAGATAGATGGAAAAATAGGTAGATAAATATAGATATAGATATAGATATACACACACACACACACTTATATATACACATTCACACATACATGCATGTGCATTTATACATGGGAAATGGTGTGCTAGAAAGTTCATATATGCCGTGCGTGCATGTATTTCATCTTTGTGTGTGCGCATGAACGTGCGCACGCACTCACACACACACACACACACACACACACACACTCACTGATACTCATACACATAGAGACATATTTTCGTGTATGTATACACGCTCAGAATGTCATTCATCCTTTCAAAACATGTACTAAACAATTTCGTGTATAGCAATATGGAATATTTTTTAGCTGTCGTGTTGTCAATCTCTCTCCGTAATTTGTATATAAAGTGTGTTTTCCATTCACTCTCCTCTTACATATGTTTCTATGGCCGTACGTGGGCGCGCCAGTATTTAATGGTATAACAAGGAAAGAAGGATTACACAAACAAATTCTATCTCATAGATTTGATTATGTAATTCCTGTTCCCTTATCATTCCATTAATTTCATATTACACTCTGTTATAACTTAGCACTATATTTTGATGCATTTGCATTTTGTGTTTCAACAACAGGTTTTTTACTATCACCGTGGCTAATCAAAATCATATGTACATACACAGATAATAAACAGACGGACAGTTAGATAAACACATAGGTTGGTAGACAGATAAATAGATTGATAGATAGATAGACAGATAGATACATGGACAAATACATAGATTGATACTGAATCATTTATATATATATTATGGATCACACACATATATATATATATATATATATATATATATATATATATATGCATAGATGAGTACAAGACGTCACAAAAGGTAGACAACAAGAAATACGAAAACAACATGAAATACGAAGTACGAAAACATGGAATACGAACATTTCTATGTGAACACACACACACACACACACATATGTATATGTACACATACACACGCACACACACACACACACACACACATATATATATATATATATATATATATATAGAAACAACAAATGTAGCGAAAAGTGCTTTACAGTAGAATCCAGATGGATATGGAAAGAGATCTAGGCCTACGAACTTGTGGCGTAGAACAACACAAACGGAACTAGAGAAATAGGAACATTCGTGGCAGAGTATAAGTACAGAAGCGAAACATTATGCGACATGGAATTCAATTATAAGTGGCCTATACTCCGCGCTGGAGGGTTAAATGCCAGAATGAACATATATATATATAATTGGCCTAAAATATAATTGGCCTTAAATATAATTGGCCTTCCTGTGCAGGTGAAGCGGGTGCTTTCAGCCATGCCGTTTAGATAGTTATCAATGTAATTACAACCAGGTGGACTGGGAAGCCACAAATTGGGATCTCCTACAGCAATGTCTGTCTTTTCGGAAGTATGGAAGGGCGGCGACTCCTGCGGGTACACGTATGGCTTTCCAGCTTTAACCCTCTTTCTGTTGACAGGCCGCTAATATTACTAATATTTTAAACAATTACTGTATGTAAATTAGTAAGGCCAATTTCATAAAGCTAGTGGATTTGTTGAGTATATAAAACGATTCGCTACTTGTTTCTCTCGGATTGCTCAATTTAATGTAGACAGCTCTGATAAGATTTCAATCATGTCCGAAAAAATGATTAGGGTTGCTCATCATTTTATTTTCATCTATTGAGATATACGTAAATTAGGATTGACACACGCGTAGATATGAATGGATTATCAGAGAAAGAGAATATTTATAACATCTTGCAAGCATATAAGCAGTTACAACACTTATTGAAATCATCGTACATCACACCGAGTGCTATTTATCTGTACCTGCACGCGCACGCGAGGTCAAGCTAAACATTGTAACTTATGTTGAAAAATCCTCTATGGTCAAATTACGAGGGGCAGAATTCTCCTGTTCAAGCTGGATATATCGAGGATATTCCATGAAACAATCGGTTAAACAACCATTGGCTTCAACGAAATACAAGACTCAGGGAGGTAAACAAAAAAAGAAAAAAATAAGGATTATAGATGAAGGCGATGGTGGTGTAGGTAAATAAATCAAAACTGTGGCAGGCGCTGGAGTTCGTTCTTGCGTAGTTTACGAGTTTGCTTGAAAGAGTCGAGGCGGTGGTTAAGGAAGAAGACACTGTGGTAGATGTGGAGAGAAAGTGACGAATGGTGCATAGTGGAGAGGTAAGTTGGAGCGATAGAAAAAGAGAAGAATAGGAAGGTGTTTGGGAGTGGACCAGGTGAGCGGAATGAGAGAGATGGTGCCAAGTTGGTGTGCTCTGTGTTGGGTAGGGACGACGGATGAAGAGACGGTCCATATATTGCGACTGGGTGTCAATGCATGTTCATAAACGCATGCATACAAACACATATAGACACCCATATATGTACATACATATATATATATATATATGTATATATATACATATATACATATAAACATTTATATATATATATATATATATATATATATGTATATTATTTATTAGTTGTATACTTTATATATATATATAT
>NC_068987.1:107147435-107149046 GCF_001194135.2 Octopus bimaculoides
TATATATACATACATAATGTGTGTGTGTGTACAAGATATGGAATTTGAGAAAACAACTAATTCATAAGAGAGATCAAGAAGTTCGAAGAAGTCAATAAGTTCAATTGCCGTGAGTGGTGAAGAATTTAACCGTTTCAACACGCAACAACACCACATATCTCTCTTGCTAACTCTTAGATTAAAGGCAAGTGCCTGAAACGCCAGAATTTCCATTTTATACACGAAGGAAAATGAGCTCTTCTACCGATAAACACAAACACACACACAACACACGCACGCGTAGGTATATGCTCACACACTCATACACACAGATACACACACATGTGTATGTATTATATTAATCAAGTAAACTACATTTCATTGAGCAATATGCAACCAATCCTGCGTCAATACTGAATATAGATAAATAGGAACCAGAAATACTCAACGTTTACTCTGTCACGTAGTTAGTCGACGCTTTCAACATAGTTTTTCAAATAAGATGAAAGCAAAACATTTGTTTATCGTTGTTGTTGGCACTCCGTCGCTTACAACGTCGAGGGTTCCAGTTGATCCGATCAACGGAACAGCCTGCTCGTGAAATTAACGTGCAAGTGGCTGAGCACTCCACAGACACGTGTACCCTTAACGTAGTTCTCGGGGATATTCAGCGTGACACAGTTTGACAAGGCTGACCCTTTGAATTACAGGTACAACAGAAACAGGAAGAAAGAGTGAGAGAAAGTTGTAGTGAAAGAGTACAGCAAGGTTCGCCACCATACCTTGCCGGAGCCTCGTGGTGCTTTCGGTGTTTTCGCTCAATAAACACTCACAACGCCCGGTTTGGGAATCGAAACTGCGATTCTATGACCGCGAGTTTACTGGCCTAACCACTGGGCCATTGCGCCTCCAGTGTTTATCGTATTAACGAAAGTAACAACAAGAAAACTTATGAATTTTGATATCGGCATGAAAACAACGAAGTATGAGTGAAAAACAAAATGTATAATTGTCTGGTACATCTATCCCACTATATTACTGGTACTTGGAGCAGTAATAATCTAGACGACTGCTACGAATTAATGCTTGAGATAATTGATCGTTTATTCCCATATTTATTTCCTTCATTGGAATGCGGCCTTGTTACAGCTCACTCTTCAAGTTTGCATTGCATTAAATCGACGCGTTTTTTTTTTATTTTAAGGCCGGTGCTTATTATTGCGATATTTTTTTTAACAAAATCGTTAAGTTACTGGGACGTAAACAAACCAACGGGATTTGCAAAAACGTCAAAAAGAAGCATATATATATAAAGACGCATACAAAAATAAAATGTCACTAAGATTAAAAGTTACTTGCCAAAAGTGGCGAGCGTTGGGACTGAACCACAAACCACGAATCTTCAAAGGCTGACACTAAACCACCAAGCTATAACTGCCCTTTATATAATCGCATGAGATCACCGAATTTATCATAAATTACTTTGCAAAGTTTAGGTCGATATCCGGATATAAATTTACTAAGAATCGTGGACATCGCGAACGTAGTTCGAAGTTGAACTTTATAAAAATAAAGAACAAGGTCTCTCTCTCTCTCTCTCTCCCTCTCTCTCTCTCTCCCTCTCTCTCTCTC
>NC_068987.1:107149128-107154047 GCF_001194135.2 Octopus bimaculoides
CTCTCCCTCTCTCTCTCCCTCTCTCTCTCTCTCTCTATCTATCTCTCTTTCTCTATCTCTCTCCCACTTTCCCCCTCTCTCTCTCTCTGTCCCTCTCTCTCTCTGTCCCTCTCTCTCTCTGTCCCTCTCTCTCTCTGTGTCTCTCTCTCTCTTTCTCTCCCTTTCTCTCTGTCTCCCCCTCTCGCACACACACATACTAACACATACAGGCACACATACGTATACACAGAAACATCATGAAGTATACTATCGGCTATCATGTTTAATAACAGGATTTAATGAGGGCTGAAGAAGGCGGTGTTCTATATTGCTTCCGCTATGTATGTTGTAAACAAGTCTTGTATAATTTAGTAAGGACGCGTGGCTTAGTGGTAAGGGCATTCGGCTCACGACCATGAGTTCGATTGCTGGCGACGCGTTGTGTCTTGAGCAAGACACTTTATTTCACGTTGCTCCGGTCCACTCAGCTGGCAAAAATGAGTAATACCTGTATTTCAAAGAGCTAGTCTTGTCACGCTATGTGTCACGCTGAGTCCCACTGAGAACTACGTTAGGGGTATACGTGTCTGTGGATTGCTCAGTCCCTCGCACGTTAATTTCATGAGCAGACTGTTCTGTTGATCGGATCAGCTGGGACCCTCGTCGTCGTAACCGACGGAGTGCTCCTTTGTATAATTTAAGGCACATAAATATTTGTCTGATGTGTTCTGAAAGCGGTATCGAAACGAAACAACTGTAAAATAGTCTCATATTTATTTTGTATTTTACTCGCAAATATTCATACAAAATCATTCTATCAGATATGTACCTAGATTTGTTCAGCTATGGAATATGGTTTGTGCAATCTCAAAATTTAATACAATTTTAATATGTGGATAGCTGTGGAGTTCATATCAAGTGCTAGATAAGGAATACTCCAGAATTTCTACTAAACACAAATTTTCTTCATGTGTTTATGTGTGTGTGTGAATACTATTCTGAAAAACATAGGTATTGATGTCGTTTCGTTCTGTTAAACCTCCAAACGCCATGTCTCAGCATGGTCGCAGTCCAATGACTTTGAGAAGTTAAAGAATAAAGGAATATATCAAAGTACTACTTGAAATTTCATAAACTATCAGTTTTTTTCTCGTAAAGCTGTGCCGTTATTAAAGTTTCGGTTATTTAAGGGCAAAACTCCAGTCTGCATCTTGCAATATACACACGCTATTTAAAAAAAAAAAAATCATTCTTTTACTATTTCACTTGTTTTAGTCAATAGACTAAGGCCATGCTGCAGCACCGCCAGACGCGATTTCAACGAATAAATCGCTCCTGTACTTGCATTTAAAAACAAAAATACCTGGTAATTATGCTATCGTTCTATTTTGACGAACCGCTATATTACAGGAACGAAAAAAAAACAACTCCAGTGGTCAGTCGCTTGTGGGGAACAAACACACACACACACATTTACGATAAACTTCTTTTGGATTCCGCCTACCAAATCTATTCACAAGACTTTTAAACCGCATCTGTGACTAGAGTGGTAAACACTATTGCAAGGTGCCACGCAATGGAACCGAACACAGACCAATGAGGTTGGAAAGCAGACTTCTTACCACAAAGCCAGAAAATTCTGTATTTTAAATGACTTTATTTTCCCATTGTTTTCGTACCAAGCCACCTAAAATGTTTCATATTGCCAAAGATTGTTCAGGATATAAAAAAACTGTAATTTGATTATCTATTTATGAAAGACAGCTAATGGTTAGAGATAGCAACCAAATATCCCTCATGTATCACGCGACCGACTTTAAAGTAATTGAAGTTCGAACATTATATAGTTGCTATAATTAAGTGAAATCAGTGAATGTGTTTCACTAGAATTATGTGTTTACCAAAACTTGACAGGCATCTTCAGCCAGCAAGTCATGCTACTCCAGGCTGATGACGAGCAAAAACTCAGAAACATGTCCCTTGATGCAGGCTTGGCTGGGTGGAGGTGCTTGTCACCCCCTCGTAAACATCAGGAAACAGGAAATGTGTCAAGGTCGACAGGAAGCGGTGCAGCTTCCTAGGTCTAAATAGCAGAAGCATGATTCCCTTCATGGGACTGTCACGTTAAATTGACAGCATACAACTACTTCATCGTATCACTACTGCTTAAGTCTCTTTGAAAGATTTAGAGATCGATCATTTCTAATTCAGGAAAGTTACCATAAAAATGCTTAATATGCTGAATCAGAGTTGATCTAAACTAAACATCAAAGTGCGGCGTCTATAGACGGGACTTTCTGTATTTTTCAGAAATAACAGTCAGAATCATTCTGAAGCATACCTCCCCCGCTACTACTTCCAATCATAACAGATAAGGTCATCATGGGTGAAAATTTATATCATAGGTTTCATGTTTCGGAACTGAATTTGGATTAAATAATATACCGAATATATAGTTACAACGTTAATAGTTATTTTGTTGTGGTCATTGGAGAACTAATTCAAACAAATACACTAAGACAAACGCACACATACTCACACACATACACACACACACACACACGCACACACACGGCAGGCTTCTTTCAGTTTCCGTCTTCCAAATCCACTCAGAAGATTTTGATGCAACGAAGCTATTGTAGAAGACACTTGCCCAAGGTGCCACGCAGTGGGACTGAAGACGGAACCAAGTGGTTGTGAAACAATCTTCTTGCACAGCTACACCTGCGCCTATATGGCAATGCCTGCGCTTATAGGGCAATGCCTGCGCCTGATGTTATTTGTAACCGCATATTGGCTTTTATAAATAGAACAAATTTCTCTTATTTATATCACATGCGAGCGACCTTGGGCGCGTACAGACACTTTGTGACATGGTGCCAACGGTAAATGTAAACATTATTTAAAATACTTAATAATTGGATAATCTTATTTACACAGATCGATATTCGAAAGCGTTCAACCGTTTCCATTTTCCATTCCGTCTCTCTTTTTTTTTTCTTTTTCTATCCTGACACAATGAACCCAAGGTAGCATTCGCGTTTCCCTTTTTCATGCTTTTTTTTTTCGAAAACATGATTCGTGGGTAGAAGATTCAGCTACTCTTTCTAGCTGTTTGAGCGTCCACGTACAAACTCCACTGAGGTTGATTTGTGATAAGTGTAATATTAATAGTTGGATTATTAGCAATACTTTTCTTAAAAAAAAAAAAAACAGAAAGAAAGAAAAACATATAGAACAAGAATTCTTTATTGTCAATTTCTATTGGCTGTGTACACTGAAAGTCTTTGTTTGATCTAGGTCGAAGGTTAAAATATGGGTCAGAGGACAAACCAGATAACACTGATGAACGATAAATAGAAGTTAAATATATCCTAATTTAGCGCAATGTCTTTCTGATCAGTCGTCCGTTAAGTCTGCGCAAAACAATGCGTTGAAAATTAAAGTTATTTTGGTTTTTGGTGTTGTTTAACCCCCGGGGTCAACAATGATAGCGCAGACTTACGATTAAAGACGTTCCAACTGTGACCAACATTACCTATTGTTTGAAACTTCGTATATCTTGGACTACTTTATCCCCAATGTCCTTCTTTTTCGATGAAAATTTTGTTGGACTTTTCGTTTTATTATTGCTTAACCCCCAGGTCAATCCTGATAGCGCAGGCCTCTATTTAAAGACTTCATGCTGTGACCATCTTTTGTTTGAAACTTACAATATCTTGAACTAATTTATCCAATCTGTCCTCCCTCTTTTCTGAAAGACTGTATTATAAGTTCGATGGAAACTCGGCTGGACTTTTCCTTTTTGTTGTGGTTTAACCCCAGGTCAGCCCTGATAACGGCAAACTCGTAATCAAAGGCTTTCCGTCTGTGACGTGCCAACCCATATTTTGTTTTGTTATTTAGTGCATCTTAGACCGACTTATTTGATGTATATATTGTATAGTGTGGAGTCGGTATAATATAATTTGATGGAAATTTGGCTGCTGTTTCTGTGAGGTCGGGCGATGGCGGAGATGATCATTCGTTCACCTACATTGTTAATGCTGTTGTTTAACCTTAATTTTTCTGTTTGAGCATAAGTGTAATCATAGAAATTACAACATAAGAGCTTCGATATTTTGTTAGGCAATAATTGAATTTAAACTGAATCATACAATGCATCTTTTCATAAACGAGAATTTGTGCTTTTAGGGACAGATGACTGCTATCTCTATTACGTCAACTATTCACATTGAAGCACCGTTTGCGACGAGTTCTATTGTTGACACGATTGTTGCAAACAGTGAAAGGCAGTTTTTGAACTGTTTAACCCAAAGTAAAGACTGATCGAGAAGACTTAAGATGGAGGCATTGTTGAGATGCGAACGTCTTCTATTCGAAATTAAATTACCTTATTTACCTAGAACTAATTTGACTAAAGTGCTTTAGGATTAACAATCTGTCTCTTTAAATTAAGAATCAAATACCTCCCAAAGCTAATAGGCATCATGTTCAAAATACGAGTAACTATTGAGGAATATTGGCTTACATATACCAAAAGGATGGAATGGTTTCTGCCAGAAGCGTGTTCGTATATGAGCCTGAATGACAATTTAGTGGAAAGAATTATAAAGGGCCCTAATCCACACCAGCTCTTGAACAACGTATGTTTATCACCTTCAGATGAGAACTGTACTTTCACTGCCACGTATCTGAAGTCATTGATTTTACGTATCCAAACTAGGTATCATAGATATCTCACCTGTTCTCACGAGATCTCACGGGATCTCACTGGATCAAAGCTAAGACACGGGAATACTTACGTACTCAAGAATACACTTTTGTTTATTCACTCAGGAGTAATACTGTATGTATGTATGCATGAAAGTGCGTACGTGTGTGTGTGTGTGCATGTATGAACGTATATATATATATATATATATATATATATATATATC
>NC_068987.1:107154629-107155825 GCF_001194135.2 Octopus bimaculoides
CGTATCACGTCCTCACTTTGTTGTTTTTTTGTTATTGTTTTTTGTTTTTTATTTGAACCTATATATATATACATATAAAAATGTATATATGCATATATATATATATGCACACACACAGATACATACATTATACACGCACACACACTCATACACACACACGGACACACACAATCGCACACACGCATACATATGCGATACTGCGATACACAGTACATGGACTTGCATATTTATATGTGTCTATCTTATGTGTCTGTGTGTGTGCAAGTATGAGCAAATTAAGAGTAAGCGACTGAAAATTTTTGATTGCATGAATTGAAATAACTAAATTAAATGCAGTACAAGATAAATCCTGAATTTGTTGAAATGGACTGCATAGAAAAACAAAGAATATAATCCATAATTATAATTTATCCTGATGAGTGCGAGCAGGAATAACTGTAAGGTGTTTCCAAATCGAAGCCAAGTAACCCATTCATCGCTTTGTACCTCGTCTTCAAATGAGAGATCAGATTGTCTGAGATACTTTGATTGTGACACGAATTTGTTCTTCGTGTCTTGGATATATTTGGCCTCTCATATACAGTTGTTAACAATTGCTATCAGTGTTTTAAGTCTCTGACATTCAAGATAATTTGAATGAAAAACAGCAGATATCCACTGCGTGACTCTTTAGGGAAACAGTAACACACACACACACACACACACACACACACACACACACACACACACACACACACACACACACACACAGAGACTTACACACACTGACTTACAATCTCATACCAATACACATGCACAGATATGAATTGATATTTATATATCAGTGTGTGTCTGACTATAGTAAAGACGCCCTTCCGTCATCAATGGCCATGGGATTGCACCTAGAAGGTTTCCCTCCGAGGTATAAGTCCGAGCAAGGATGTTTAAAGAAGGCCAGCAGTCTCCCATGTATATCAGCCTCCGCTCTTCTCGCCACCAATGTTATTCAAGGGGAAGACAATGTCTGATACACCTTGGCACCAGTGGCATCGCAACTCATTTCGACCGTTCAGTGAACTGGAGTAGCGCGACATATGGTCTCTTCCGAATGAACACATCACACTATATATATATATACATACATATAAATATATGTATGTATGTATGTATGTATGTATGTATTTATGTATGTATGAATATATATATATATATATATA
>NC_068987.1:107155955-107157847 GCF_001194135.2 Octopus bimaculoides
TGTATGTATGTATGCATATGTATATATGTATACGTGAATATGTATAGATGTATATGAGGGTATATATATATATATATATATATATATATATATCTACACACACATAGATATTTACATATACAGACGCACACACACATACACCCACACACACACACACACACACATACCCACACACCCACACACACACACATACACATACACACCTATGCTCATATGCTTGTGTGGAGGCGCAATGGCCCAGTGGTTAGGGCAGCGGTCTCGTGGTCCTAAGATCGTTGTTTCGATTCCCAGACCGGGCGTTGTGAGTATTTATTGAGCGGAAATACCTAAAGCTCCACGAGGTGGTGGCGATCCCTGCTGTGCTCTTTCACCACAATTTTCTCTCACTGTTTCTTCCTGTTTCTATTGTACCTGTATTTTAATGCGCCAGTCTTGTCACACTCTGTGTCACACTGAATCCCCTCGAGAACAACTGTAAGGATACGCGTGTCTTTTGAGTGCTCAACCACTTGCACGTTAATATCACGAGCAGGCTGTGCTGTTGATTGGATCTGTTGGAACCCTCGCCGTCGTAACCGAAGGTGTGCCGCGCACACGCTCATATATTTATATACGTAGATGAAAAACCTATATTTTAAAAGTCATAACGAGTTAGTGATGTATATGTTTAGCTTTTATATTTGAGATTAAAAATGTAGGGTTATGTTCTGCCCCTGTTGAGGAGCTCTTGTACCAACACAAACTTAAGACAAACATATTGCAGGAAAACATGAAAGACATCTGTTGAGACAGGCGAAGCGTGGGATTAGAACACGTGTATGGATATAGAAGTGTGAATAAAGCAATAACTTTCTGCTCACCAACAACAAGTAAATATCACAACACCATCAACCCGAACAAGAGGAAGGAGAGAAGCCACAACAACAACAAGTGCAAAAAATAAAGAATAAAAACGAACATCCAACAACAGGGGTATTAGTATCGAGTAATGTAAGGTTCAGATCGCAGCTACTGATAAAGACAGCAGATAAAATCCGAGTTTTCAACATATTAATAACAAACAGCTGCTGAGAATATTTGATACGTTTTCAACAGCAGCAACGACAACAACAACAACCTAAGCAACAACAACAAAATCAGCGCAAGAACCAAAATAATAATAATAATAATAATAATAATAATAATAATAATAATAATAATAATAATTGTAATAATAATAATGATAATAATAATAATAATAATAATAATAATAATAATAATAATAATAATAATAAGAAGAAGAAGAAGAAGAAGAAGAAGAAGGAAGAAGAAGAAGGAAGAGAAGAAGGAGAACAACAATAACAACAACGAAACTGTTTTCGAGCAACAACAAGCCAGCAAATCACCTTCTAAGCTGTTGTTCGATATGTTGAAAAGAGCAAAGATGTCTCCCTCAAATCATAGACAAGTTTCAAGCGAAAGAAGCAGATTAGAGATACTGTTTGATTCTATGTCTTTCTTGTGTGTTCTCATACGAAGACACACACAAAGACACGCACACACAAACACGCACACATGCACACACACATTCTTCTATATATATATATATGTATATACATACATAAATATATATGTGCATGTGTCTGCGCGTGTGCGTATGTGTACGCCCGTATGTGTATGTGTGTATATATATATATATATATGGGAGAATGTACGAAAAAAACAACAACAGACGAGGACAGGTGGTGTAAACATCATAAGGATGTATTAGTATGATGCTCGGGAATACGGAAAGTCTTTAACGTTTCGAGCTACGCTCTTCAACAGAAAGAATACGGAGACAAGGAGAAAAACACGGAGAAAAAAAATTGAATAGTGTCCAGTCAGCGGTCAATCATAGTATATATATATAT
>NC_068987.1:107158364-107159852 GCF_001194135.2 Octopus bimaculoides
TATATATATATATATGTATATATTGTTGTATTTCAGGATGGTCATTTTTCTGGCTAAATACACACACACACTCTATATTTGTTTTTCACTTGTTTATTAGAGTTCTCAATTTTTTTTTTCAATTTTAACTCATGTCCATTGTCCGGAAATCTTTCATCACACATCTGTGACCTCTTCAGCGACACTTTTCGCTTTCGTGTGTGCTCTTGTTTCACTGATACCATTCTTTTCTTCTAAGATTTCCTAAAAAAAAGATAAAATTTAAGAACATTAATACACTCGGTTCACATGAGGAACACAAATTGATAAACACACACACACACACACACACACATATATATATATATATATATATATAAATGTTTGTATGTATATATATAAATGTACATATCTCAGTGTGTGTGACAGTATGTAGGTTTATATTTGCATATGAATCTTCATATCTACACACACAGAGACACCCCCACACACACACGCATATATACGTGCATACATATGTATGTATGCATGCGTGTATATTTCTCGAGTACCGAAGGCAGAGTAAATACGCGTTTGTGAAACCTGAAGAATTTATACGAACTGTAACGCAGATTCATATGATAATAATTCGTCAGACTGTTGTGATCTCTATCATCACAGCAGTCGGATGAACGTGAAAGGATACTCAGCATAATACTCTCTGATAATCACTGAATACTTTGGTTTATATATATATATATGTATTGATATATATATATATATATATATAATACCAATAATATATATATGCATATATACATACGTATTTGTACCAACTTACATATATACGTATATTCATATGAATATGTAGGCGCAGGTTGTCATAGAATGTAAACAACAAAAAAATACGAAAGCATGGAATATGAAATACGAATACATAGAATAAGAACTTTTTTGCGAACAACGAAGGAGATAATTGGAAGACAAGACACGCAACACAAAGAAGGACCCTTCATCAGTTGTCGGCTGGGTTTTTTTTTTGTTTCTAATCCGTATTTCGAAAATTTCACGACAAAATACGCCTTCGACAAAGTAGTTGCTCCTGCAAGCGAATAAAATAACCTTTGGGATTTTGCGGACGGTCAAAATTGGTAACAGAAACAAGACAGTGAAACCAAACCTGATGGGCTGTGGGGTGGGGCTGAGTATGTGAGTAGGAGCGGGGGCTAGTTTGTGCCTGTGTGGCGTATGTAGATGTCCTTTGAAACTATATAATCTGGTTTGCGGACTAACCCAAGTACCTTGTAAACTCTTTGTTCGAAACGTGCATCCAGTGCGCCAAAGGTGTGTATTTTCGTCATAGTTTCGTTACCAAACATATTAATATATCAAGTCCCCTTTCTGTCCAATTCACACACACATACACAGTCATATTGGGTTTCTGTCCTACTCACGCACACTCACACACACACACACACACACATACACACACACTCATAGGCTTTATTCATATACATATATATATATATA
>NC_068987.1:107161356-107163736 GCF_001194135.2 Octopus bimaculoides
ATATATATATATATATATATATATATACATATATATACGCAGGCAACAAACACACACACATATACACGAGACAAAACATACATTTTGTTTATTTACTGTCTTTTTTAAATCCGATCTGTAAATGGTAACCCGGATAAAAGCAAAAAATATGAAAATAATAACATGGCACTCTCATTCATCTTTCGTCTCTTTTAACAAATAGAATGGATGTGCCGTGATTTCTATGTTCTTAAGGGGCCTTAGATAATGATATACATTACAGATGAGTCTCTGCGTATGGACTCATACTCGCGCATACATGTCTGTATATTCATAAATATATAAACATATAATATTTTATATATAATCATTAGTCTCTGATTTTTGCACTAGGCCAGCAACTTTGGTAGAGAGTTGAACTAGTGTTTATTTTATCGACCCCGTATGGCTGAAAGAAAAAGTCGATCTCGATGGTATTTGAACTCAATAATGTAAAAACGGACGAAATACCGCTAAGTATTTTTGCCGGCGTTTATACGATTCTGCAATGTGGCCGTTTTGCCTTTATATATAATTACGTACAAACAGAATAGAGGAGCTAAATTGTTTTATTACACAAATTTACGATTGTTTCACAGGAATTCCAACTCAAGAGTGTTGTTATATTATGTAATATGTGAAAGTACAATCTCCTGATGTAAGCTCACATCAAGACAATGGAATGTCAGCTCATCAGAATCATATATATAATTTATTTGCATATGTCCTCTATACATATAGGATTCCGAGGAGCTGAAACTCGATTCTATCGATATTATGATGTGTCTTCAGTCAATTAATGCATATATTTTATCATAATAAAACAATGCAATTGTATGCGAACCCCGGGTAACAATTGTAAATTTATGTAATAACATAATTCGCTAACTCAATGCTGCTTGTTAATAATTGTGTAATTTTTACGAATATTCAGATTTTTGGAAATATGATTTGTAAAATATCAGTTTCTGATTTATAGTCATATCCGATAACCTGTACCCGATGATGAGCATCGAAGAGCAAATTCCAGGGATAATACCCGAATTAAATTGCTGCGCATACATACATATATGAATACATACATACATGCATACATAAATGTATGCATACCTATGCAGCAATTTCATTCGGATGCTATAGTTTTATTTTGTCATCGTATATAGCCTGAAAATATTTACAAGCACACACACACACACACCCACACACACACACACACACACACACACACACACACACACACACACATAAAGTGGAATAGAATCTGAGAAAAGTATTTACACTTTTATCAAAATAAACTACCGGTTTCAATTTATAACGACTATTCATGCACTAAAACAACCGAACATAGATTGAATCAAATTATATATACCATCCCTTGTTCTTTTAATTAATACTTTCATGTTGGTCGATGGAGGCCACCTTATGATAGGTATAATGTCATAATATTAACAGTAACATTATGGATGTTGACATTGGTGTATTGTTCCTACTCGGAGCAACAGAAACGTTGGTAGTGTTGATATTCAGGAGTCGTTCGTAATGGTAGAGGACGTTTATGCTGTTGGACGCATTGTTAGTAGCACCAATGGCAGGATTCAAGGAATTAATGTTGCTATCCGCTTCATTAGCAAAAGAAGAAGTTGCATTAGTGACTGAAAAAGATAATCATGATAGTAATGAGGGAAATGGTAGAAACTCACAGTATAGTATTAAGAGTTCTTCTCCGTCTTTTAGTAACGAAAATGGCGTTAGTGCCCGTAGCACATTAGTAATCGCAGCAGTGTCTGTAGTGGTAGCACCAGCAATTTGACCAGTAGCGCTAGTATTTGTAGCATAAGGAGTAGTAATGTTTTCATTACCCGACTACTTAAGAAGTGGTAGGTATTTCGTTACAAAAGCAGTTTATTTGTTATGGGATGTTATTGCAATGTGCCATCGGCAAATTCACAAACGGGAAAGAGGGAAAATGTTGGCTCTTACTTACGTTCGAATGCAAAAAACTTTACGCATTTTCACTATTCCTTAAATAAGGCATACCATGTATTTTACACAACAAAATCACAGAGATCGAGTTACAGTGGAAGGCAGTCACAATTAGCATCTACACAAGTGGAAAAATTAATTTGCTTATTTCTGCCTTTGATGCTTTCTCATTCAATAAACAATAACACTCACACACACGCATATATGATACTGCTTCCTCTCTCGGTTTCGCTTATAAAACTCCACACAAAATTCCAAGTAATTTTCTTAGCTCAGTTTGCTTCACAAATAAGTGTGTGTGTGTGTGCGTGTACGTGTATATTGATAGATAGAAATATATACATATATATATATATATATATATATATATATATATATA
>NC_068987.1:107164241-107166861 GCF_001194135.2 Octopus bimaculoides
ATATATATATATATATATATATATATACATATATATATATATACATACACATTTACACACATACATATATATGTACATTTATATATATACATACATACATACGTACGTACTACATACATATGTATACTCCTATACATATATTCACAGATATATGTATTTTGTGTCTGTGTCGGAATGTGGGTATCATGTCAACAAAACCAGACAAATGTTATCCAATATCAACGACATTCTAATAGTCTGTTTTGAATTCTGTAAGTATACATTGCTGTGAAGAAGATCGGTAATTTATGTATATTTTCAAGAAATCTCCCTAGGTGTTCAGAATTATTTCCTATATATAAATTTGAATCGCTTGCTTTACTATTTATTTAACATTCATCTTTTCTCTACGTCTACATGTTACGTCTGTTGAATTACCTACTGTAACTTTGCCACTTACAGTAATTTTAAGGTTGAAATCAACGAATGTTTTGGTTTAGAGTTTACTAATGTTTTGTGCTGATGACATTTTGGAGATAAATAAGCAGTCAAGTCTATCCATAATGCTGTTGATATATTACGATTTATCGTGGTAAGGACATTAACATTTAAGTTTTTTTTTCATTTTCAGCTTTGGGCTACTATCATGACTTCGTCCAAAAGTGATTTTATTTCTTTATTATCTATCCGTATATTAATATTTACAACCTAGTACTTAGGGTGTTACACTCACGATGGTGAGGTCGTGCATTCAATTTCTAGACCGGTTGGTGCATTGTGCTCTGAAGCAATTCACTCCATCTCAGGTTTCTTTGCCTCACTTTCACACTTGAAGTGTGGTACACCACATATTCCTTCAGGCAACGTCGATTTGTTGGAGGGAGTGAGCTAATGTACACCACATATTTTTGATCACTATAAACAAATCTTTTGAGTAGGTCGTTCGGTACAAAGCTGAGTACCCGTATGTTAACAAGCCGGGCAAAATGCTAGCGGCATTTAGTCCGTGTTTACGTTCGGAAATCAGATTCCGCCCAGGTAGCCTTTACCTTTCATTCTTTTGGAATCGATAAAATAAGCACCAGTTGAGGACTGCGGTTGATGTAACCGACCTTCTGCCCCCACCCCTGAACTTAATAGTCTTAGGCCAAAATTTGAAACCAATATGAAGTTAGAAATTTATTTTATAGCATGCTGTATGATGTACATTTGCTGTTATACGTAATACTTTAAGAAAATCTGCAACTTTTAAGAACAGAGGTCTATTTATAGATGAAAAATAATCAGTCATGATGAATTGGATAAAAGAGGATTTTCGTTTATCCCGAATGATTCGAGACCAATTTATTACAATTTTTTTATTGTTTTAAAGTGTTAATCTCAAACATTTTCTGGATGTTGTTGGGGAATTTGAGTCGGATGTCATTACAAATTGTTGCTTCATTTGGCTACACGTGCCAAATTATGGGATTATTCATACGTTGTATTTCATTTCCTAAATTGTTACTGATATTGTTTTATTTCATTGTTGGAATTTCTACTCTTTCATCTACGTTAAGTCACGCGGCTCTGTTGGTAATCTCGTTATTAATGGAGTTTAATATATAATTGGTTGTCTTCTTTTATAATTGTTAACAACGTTGTCTTGGCAGGGTATTATAATGTTATTATAGTGTACTTCATACGTCTTCTTCATTTTGTATGTTTTCATAAATATGTCGTTTGATTCCTTTGTATTCTCTAACATTTTCTTCCTGGGAGGTATTATTTACTTTTTTTCTTCACCATTTTAAAGTTGTACATTATGAAATGTTGCTACGTGGGCACATTTTGTCCTAAAGCCGATCTTAAATTCTCTTTGTTCTTTATCAGTTTTGCTGTAAAGAGAACTTTCCACTGCATTCTTTTAACTAGTGTTAAGAGATCTGTGTAGTATATTAAGAATTCATTAAGATGTTTATGTCTTCTTGTAACTATAGTTTTAGTGGACACATCGATCGGGAGGTTGTTCATTATTTAGCTGTTAAGCTTAAAATACAACGAGGACATCATTTGGCTGGAAGCAAGACGATATGAATTTGAGCCATTAAAAAATATGTTGAGTGCTTAAAACAAACTGTATTCGCATCACAAGAAGTCCAAATTGCAAAAGGTGTTATACTTATAGACATGCATATATATATACAAACACACAAACACAAAAAACCACATACACACATACACAAATATACATTACCATAAACATTAAAAAATATATATTATCGATGTATGAATGTTATCTTCAAGATAGTCTGAGATTTATTGAGATGAATCTAATTAAATCAAAATTATTTATCTAATTATAGTGAAAACAAAATGATATATGCTTATAGATTAAAATAAATACATCTAATTATCTATCTATCAATAAACATGTATTACACACAAACACACACACGCACATACACACACACAAACACATATAGTTATATATAGACGTATATATTCATATATACATATATGTATATATATATATATATACATATATATGCATATATACATATATATGCATCTATATATACAAATATATAAATATACATATTTACAAATTATATATATATGGATATATACAAATATATATATATATATATATATATATATA
>NC_068987.1:107167624-107169544 GCF_001194135.2 Octopus bimaculoides
TATATATATATATACATAGATACATATCTGTAATATAATATGTGATAATTATTCGGTTGCAATAATAAAACTCCGAGTTTTGGATTTCGGGATGGAAATCTGTTCCGCCATCTCGTCTCTTATTAAGACAATCAAAATTGCAATGATAATGACCGTTAAATAAAGAGAAAGAACCCCGCAGGGGAGAAAGATAGACATTTTCCAATCAATCATAGCTACAGAAATCTCTTCAATAGACATAACTTAAAAATCCGTTTTTAGCTCAACTACTAATTTAAAAAATATAATCGCACACAACATACAATAACAAAAAAATATAACCAGCCGTTCATGCAGAGATAAAAATTTCTGCCCGCTAAATGGAGCTTGGAAGTCCGAAACCATCATTTATGAAGCCACCGTAGACTCTCCAACACTAAGGACATAGTTTCGTCAAAGACATATGTGGGTCTCACAGAGGGGAATTTTAAATTCAGGTTCAACAATCATGCTTTGAGCTTCAGATACTTGGATAAAAGAAAAACAACCAAATTATCCAGTCATATATGGTCCTATTTAAGCATTTTATCAGATCAAATTCATCATATGGTTGAGGAACTGTTTCCGGAGGGAAACGCAATCTTTCACACAGCTAAAGTTGTTACTGAGTGGCACGAGGAACATTCTAGTGAAGTTAAACATCGTATCTGTCCACCACAGTCCCCAGATCTCAATATTATTGAACATTTATGGTGTATTTAAAAAAAAAAAACAAGTAAGGAGCCGATATCCTCCACCGTCATCACTACAAGAACTGGAGACTATTCTAGCTGAAGAATGGGCAAACAATCCTTTGGAAACAATTCGAACTTTGTACTAGTTCATACCTAGTAGAATTCAAGTTGTAATTGATTATCTTATGTAAAAATGGAGGCGAGTAGTTTAGTGAATACGGTGGTGCATTTGTGATCGTAAGAGTGTGGTTTCGAATTCCTGAGCAGGGCAGTGTGGTGTGTTGTTCACTTCTTTTCATTTTGCACCAGTCGACGTAGGTGGCAAAAACTAATAACCTTGTGACGGATCGATGACCTTTACAAGGGGTAAAATATATACTATAGAATCCGGGAAACCTACCTTATGAACCAATGTCTCGAAAATGACTTTTAAACCATTTTGATCATATATAAATAATAAATAGAAATGAAAATATAGAATATCCTCTCAAAAATATACAAAGGTAAAAGAATGTCCCTCGAACCAGTCAGGCAAATCAAGGAGAAAGCTGACTGAACTGAATTATATAGCGAATAAGCTGAATTTCATTCCTAACCTAAATTGCATATTAGGTGTAAAGACTGCAAACCAAATCTTCCTTTCCAACCGTATCCAATTCGAAGCAAATTTACTGAAGGATATGAATTTAAAAACCA
This sequence comes from Octopus bimaculoides, assembly GCF_001194135.2. Taxonomy (NCBI): domain Eukaryota; kingdom Metazoa; phylum Mollusca; class Cephalopoda; order Octopoda; family Octopodidae; genus Octopus; species Octopus bimaculoides. The sequence goes on from NC_068987.1 coordinate 107,169,034, forward strand.
CCTTCACCTTCTTGATGTTTAAACGTGCATATTGTTTATCCGCCTTATCAGATTGTAGTGAAACCTACAGCAATCTAGGGTAACGAAAGAGGGGAAAATTGTTTGGCATTCACTTGTAAGGATACAACAGCAATAGCGGTACAACGGGCGATGCTTCATCTGTTGACAGCACTATTGTGACAAGAAAGTTTGGGACTTGTCCGTAATTCCTGCGTTTAAAACTTTTTAGAAGGGGTGCATCGGTTGACGTTCACCGCTGTCCTTCTTACAAAACCGGCTATGGAGTAAAAAGGAAGGAGGAGAGGAGGAGAACGGGGAGGACGAGAAAAAGAAGAAGAGATGATGATGATGATGATGATGATGATGATGATGATGATGGTGATGATAATGATGATGATGATGATGATGATGATAAATGAGAAGGAGAAGAAAAGAGAATTACAAAACATGAAAGACTGTAAAAATCTATGTATGTATCCATACACAGACATACACACACAGGTATATATAT
>NC_068987.1:107170271-107172639 GCF_001194135.2 Octopus bimaculoides
ATATATATATATATATATATATATATACATATTTATATATACACATATAATCACAAACAACCCTCCTATATATCACTCCTCTCCTTCTGCATCTCTTCTTCCCCACCATTCTCTCTCTGTCTCATTCTATCTCTGTCTCATTCTCTTTTTGTTCGAGGATGATATTGCCCTCTTGATACACACACAGACACTCAGACACACAGACGCACACACACACACACACAAACACATGCACACACATACACACACACGCACGCAAACACACACATATATATCTGTTTCCCTCGATTAGTCTGTGTTCTCAATCTCGACCGAACACAAAAACGCACGGAGACACATACATGCAAGACCTCATCATACATCTACGCAAGCTTACAAGCATACACACATCGCATCTTCTCCCTTTCCTTCTCTCTCCTTCGCTCTTTCTTTCCCCCTCTCCCTTCTCTCAATTTCAAGTTCCATATATATTATACACGCTAATATACACACATATGCAAGCATATAATACATATGGACATACACTCACGTACATAGGCATACGAGTATATAGACATGCATAAATAAATACATTCACAAACGTGTATGCATACACGTAACTATATGCATACATACATACATACATACATACATACATACATACATAATTACTTACATGCATACATATATAGGTACATACATAGAAATGTATATGCACATAATAATACAAACGTGCACACTCGCATACAAAGGCATAAGTGCATGAAAGAAAAAAAAGAAAGAAGGAAGGAAGATAAGAAGACAGTAGTAACACAGGAGGGAAAGAAAGGAAGAAAGAAGGGTGGATTAAACGAACGAATAAATGAATAGCTGAATATAGCAATAGAATAGGAATGACTGAAACGGAATGGAATGGAACGGAATGGAAACGGTGGCTGAAATGAAGTGACATGACATAAAAATGATAACGAAATGAAATATGAAGACACTAACAGCAAAAACAACAACAGGGTGCATGATGATGAGATCAGGCGGTTAGGAGAGAAGTGAGAGGTAATGAAAGAAAGATGGAGAGGATTTGTCGGAGCAAACGTCAGCAACAATTGATGTATCGTAAATGATGGGAGACAAACCGTTTCTGTTAAAATTTCGAAATGGTTGGTTCCTTGGTGTTAGTGTTAATGGTGGTGTTGTGATTGTCTGTGGGAGTAACGAGGTGAAGGATACTTTAACAGTAATATAGATGTGCGGGCAAATCAATGCACTGGGCTGTATTTAATTACTGGTATCCATTTACTGGAAGCAGACGGCCGTCCAGTTGTTTTAAGGCCGCGAGCAACCGACCGTTTTGCATTTGCCTTTAGATAGATGATGATAGTTGTGATGCCACATAGTTGATATGACGTGTAGTTTTTGTTGTGATGGCTGATGGGTTTTGTGGTGGTTTTTGTTTTGCCGTTGTGGGGCTGTTGTAATGGGCAGTAGCTATTGTGACGGTTGGTGGTTGTTCTGTTGATTGCCACCCCTTGTGATGTTTGGTGGTTGTTGTGATGTTTGATAGCTGTTGTGATCGCTGGTGATTCAGATGGTTGTTGGTTGATCTGATAGATTGCAGTTGTTCTAATTGGTCTTCTGATGTTTGTTAATTATTGTAACGTCTGGCGATGTAACGTTTGTGATGGGTGTGATGATTGTTGTTAGTTCTGTTGGCTGATGTTTGTTGTGATGGTCGGTACCTGTTGTGAAGGTTGTTTGTGGTTCGGATGGTCGTTGGTGGTTCTGATGGTTACTGGTTGTTTTGCACTGGTTGGTGGTGATTCTCATATTTGATGGCTGTTCTGATGGATTGTGGTTTTTCAGGCGGTTGGTGGTTGTTGTGATCGTTCATAGTTATTTTGTTGGTTTGTGTTTCTTGTAATGACTAATATTGTTGCGACGGTTAGAGACAGTTGTGACTCTCAGTAGACAATGTGATGGCAGGTAAGTGTTATGCCGCTGGCGATTGTTGTGATGTCTCCTGCTATTGTGATTGGTGATCGTTTATTGCGAAAGCGGTTGTGACGGTTAAAGCTTCTTTTCATAGTAGATATCATTGATGGTGATTGTTGAAATGGACGCACTTATCGTGACGCTTGCATGCATATAGACAGGATTATATTCATATCGTAACTTTCACGTATGTGTATATATTCTTAAATGTATTCGCATGTAAAGCTAATGCTGTAGCCCTCTCTTAAGATAAGATATCGTGCAATTTGTCTATTGCAGATATATAATTATATTTGCATCGAGATGTTTTAATTTCACTCTCGTGAGTATACTTTAAATGTTGATACAAGTGCATGTGTTTAAGCGTGCATCATATGTATATATATATATATATATATAT
>NC_068987.1:107173197-107176888 GCF_001194135.2 Octopus bimaculoides
TATATATATATTGATATATTTATGCATACATCCATACATACAAGTATGTATGTATCAATTTAAAACGAAATTTTCTTAGAGATACAACTTTAAGTGGTCAGTACCATGAATTTAGTCCATAAAGGCGAATAAAATTATCTTAAATGCCGTACAAGATAAATTTAGCTATATGATTTACTGAAATTACACTCGTATCGAGAAACAAAATTCTCACTGATTGCTACTCAATGTGAGAGTTATGGAGTTAATTACAAGAAATTAAATCTTCTCATGAAGTAACATGCCCTTGCGAGAACGATGATCTGTATTGCTCTCTCTATGCTAGCTATGGACGTTTATGTATAAATGTTTCTGAGAGTAAAATGTTAAACAACGTATAACAGCCGCAAGTTAATAACACGTAAGTAGTGGCTGATAAAAGAAGGCAATACTAGGTTATATCTTATATTTTGCGTGGGTAAATTAATAAAAATTATTGAAGGTAGTATGTTGTGCGGTAGTTGGGTAAGATGGAACGAAAATGAAGTCTATTTCTAAGGATTGCTTTGCATTACTGAAACATTTCCATAAATGGATATAAGCGAGCCAATATGTAAAATAGGGCGAGAAAGGGGAGATTTTATGCGTCGAAGGGATACATAGGCATGTGCAGCACAGCCGGGTCCTGCCTTTATTCCCGTCGGTCATAAGATTCAGAGAAGAAAGAAACAACAACATACATTAATGTTCTAATTTAATTTGTATTATTCAAAATGAACATTTTCTTAACAGCAATAATTCAGAAGATCAATACTATCTCTCACTCACTCTCACTCACTCTCTCTCTCTCAATCTCTTTCTCCCTGTCTTTGTATATATATTTACGATAGATAGATGAATAGATAGATAGATAGATAGATAGATAGATAGATAGATAGATAGATAGATGAATAGATAGATAGATAGATAGATAGATAGATAGATATATATATAGATAGATAGATAAATAGATAGTTACGTACATACATACATACATACATACATAGAGAAACAGGATTAAAATTTAAAATGTACGAACAAAATAAAATTCAATATTTTTGTAAATAGTTTTTTGCTATAACGATGAAAACATTATCTACTCGACATTTTCAGTTAACGAATTTAATTGATTTACATGAGGGTTTTTCTGAAAGGAATGCTAAAGTGCGCATAACTTTTATTAACACACATTGACCTTAGAAATTGCACATACATGTGAAATGAGTAAATCTTTCCGCGTCCAAACGTATTACTCATCATATACTCTATCATAAATATGCACTTACATCATCACACAACTTTCGAATGGTCTTCGAGAAAATTCAAGAGGGAGCTTTTCTCCCACTTCACTACAACCACATCACACAACTTTCGAATGGTCTTCGAGAAAATTCAAGAGGGAGCTTTTCTCCCACTTCACTACAACCACATCACACAACTTTCGAATGGTCTTCGAGAAAATTCAAGAGGGAGCTTTTCTCCCACTTCACTACAACCACATCACACAACTTTCGAATGGTCTTCGAGAAAATTGAGAGGGAGCTTTTCTCCCACTTCACTACAACCACTTTCAACGCATGTGTCAAGAGTATCGTTGTTCTCGAATCCTGTGTTTCATTGGACTGAGCAGGAAGGAGCCAAGGAGTGCAAGATTTGGGTTATAGAAAGAACGTAGGGGAAGGGCTCTGATGAGCCCTAAATCTGATTGTCTCATTTTCTTTCCAATCATATGTGTGGTTGCGTATTGCCATGACAAATGTGGGTCATGTTCAGCTTCTTGTTGGTTCCCTTATGGTTCCCTTGTTGGTTCTATGGTTCCCTTGTTGGTTCTATGGTTCCCTTGTTGGTTCTATGGTTCCCTTAGTGTTTCAGTGTGTCAGTCACACTATCCCTCACTTTTTCTCACTCACATTCTCCATCTCTATCTATCTCTCTCGGTAAAGCCATTATCAGAATTCAAGGAGAATGATGCGGTTCTAATCCAGAGCAGTCAGCATATGTTTATGTGAGGATCGCTGGTTTTTGAACGTCTTAGCTTTGGAGATAAGGTCTGACCCCCATTCTATGGACAGAGATACTTTTTCTGGATTACAAAGCTACATCCTTTTTTCATTCAGTTACTTTAAATGTTTCGGCAGATCTAAACAGGATATCGACTCTTCTTTCGGTCAAAATGTTTGTCAACGCTTGAGCCAACCACTTTGCAAGCACTTCTCAATATCTAAATCTTCAACCATCATCTGTAATGCATTGTGATCACAGACATATTGTGCAACTAGCTTACAGTCTGCGATTGCTCTGTTCGCGCTTATGAAATTGTCCACTCACTAGCAAATTGCCACTGGCAGCAATTTATGCTCTGCCGCTGTCCACTTAGTTAGTCTTTACTGCTGGTTTCTCCTACTTAACGTTTCCTCATACGACTATGCACGTTGCGGTGGTCAATGGCATCATCTCCATAAATAATCTGTAGCCTGCACTGCTCGTTCATTAAGAATTGAATGACGAGACGTTGTTTCAGCCTGGAGTCCATTGTTTGCCAACAAAGAACAAGGAAAGGGCTACTATTGAGAAAGATTTATTCAATGACTGTACAATATGAACGATCCATATCAGTTAATAAAAGATTATCCCCTCTTTGCATTGCTCTCGAGATTCCATAACATGATATATTGCTGAAAAAATATTATTTCAAAATTTCATTTTCGACTTGCCATTTTCTATCGTGCAAATTTTATCAATATTTTATAGATTTATGAAATTGTTAAACGACAGAATTGCCTTGATATAATTTCCATACTTGGCATTAGATTCATTTTGAGAAAACCACATGTCGCTAAAAGTGTTTGTCTATGTTGCCAAGAGAGGGAATTGTTTCGTTTTCTATAGACAGGTGGATAGGTGGATAGGTGGATACAGATCATATAAAAAAGAACTCTTGTTATAACTATTTCGCCTATGCGTTGCATTCCTATATACATATTGCATCTTTTCCATAACGTTATTACGCAAGCCGCCTAACGTTATTTACAGGGATACCGTTGTCAGTAGATGCCAAATGCATCTCGTCATCTGTAGAATAACTTCATTCTGGTTAAAATGTGTTTATGATATATTTCAACTTTTAAAGGTAAGTTCACTGCCGTTACCGTGAAGAATAACATCCTATCTGCCCAGTGTTGCTTCACTCTCGGTTTCCCAGATGTAGTGTTTCTAGCTCCTTAGCTGTTATCAATCTTCCTTCTGCGATAACCGTCCTTTCAAACAAGGACGATTATCACAAGAACGTATCGAAATTTTATTTGTGTGGTACAAGAACAATCATACTTTTTAATACTAAGAGATTGATGTCTATTCCCATTATTTTGTCAATGTATCATTCTATTTTTCTATTTTCTCGTGCCTTTTTCCCTACCATATGTAAATATAAAGTTAAAGTTACGTAGTGTTCTTTTGGTAAACCCTTTAAAATATGTAGGACATAACTACCCATTCCATTCCCTTCAGAAACGCAGCCATGTATGTACACACACACACACACACACACACACGCACACACACACACACACACACACACACACACATTTATATATATATATATAAAAGTGGTGTATATATGTATGTATAAATATATGTATATGTATGCATATATATATTTGTGTGTATATATATA
>NC_068987.1:107177777-107179733 GCF_001194135.2 Octopus bimaculoides
ATATATATATATAGAGAGAGAGAGAGAGAGAGAGAGAGAGAGAGAGATTTATACATATCCGTTTAACTATCTTCCACACCAGAAGTTAAATCCCAGTTCTAAATTCCAACTAGTGCAGTTTGAAAGAAATTCAAGGTTTTGAATTCCTAAACGCATCACACCTAAATAAAGTGGTCGCTGCATAATTTGTCTTACAAATTTCTGGGTATAAATTTTAACAATATTTGACAAAATGAAATTTGTAGAAAGGATACATGCTTGAATTAGCGCTCGCGTGGTTGCTAATAAAATTCTCATTTCTGTATTGTATGCATATTCACACCATACAGATACGTACATGCATGCATCTTTGTATTGCATGTATACATGCATGTATGCGTGCATATATGTATACATGCATGTATGCATGCATCTATGTATATATGTATATATGCATGCATGTATATTAAATAACAGACAGAGGAGACACCTACATTCAGCACTTCGAATTTCCACTCGCTATCGTTACTCAGATGCGGTAACAAATGTTCAGTGCTTATATTATTAGTTTTAAACATTTTAATCTTCTGTTTCAGCCAAATTGGGTCTACTATTTCTGTTATTACATACGTGTTTCCTCCTCATACGAGACTCCCGTAATTAATATAGTATTAAACAAGAGGCCTGTACGAATTGTGCTACCAAAATGCAAACATATTATTAAACAGTATTTCGTAAAAGAACGACACTTATGGATTCATGCAAGATTGATTATTCCAAGAATATTTTACTCTCACTAAACAGAGAAAGCAATATGCTTGTAGTGAACACGTTGTTGCGGCTGAGGGACCAAAGTGAGAATCAAATAAACTGGATTCGATGTTATCTAGAAACTCTAAATTCTGAATGTCAGTGTTCCATAATTGTGCCATTTATTAAATCCAGTCGTCTATTTCCACCGCAATATAGGTCTATCACCTCTCTTGCTACAACACGTGGTTTTCCTGCAAACACATAAGCATACATCTAAAAGAAAAATGTTTTTAAAGCCAAAACAATGCTAATTGTGAACGTTAATAATACAGTTCGATGGTTTGTAATCTTCAAAAATCAATTTAAACATTTATATATTGATAACAGCTAAAGAGCTAGAAACACTACATGAGGGAAGTCCACAGTGAGGCATCAATGGGCAGTGTGGCAGCACTAACCTATGATTCACACGCACGCGCGAGAACATACAGTTTTATATGTGTATATATACACACACACATACACACACACACACACAGTAATCCCTCGCCATATCTCGGTTTACCTATATCGCAGTTCACTTATCGCGATTTATGGTTTAGCTTACGTTGATTTCTCGCTGGTTTTGTTCTGCATTTATAATAAAATAAATATATACAAAATAATAAAAAATATACAGCACAGTACTGTTTCTACTTCGCGGATTTCCACCTATGGCGTAAATTTTAGAACATAACACCCGGAATTGTCAGACAATTACTATATACCCGTAGGCGTGGCTTAATGGTTACAGGCTTGCTTCCCAAACAAGTGCTCATAGGTTCAGTATTTACGTCCCCTTTCCTTGTTGCTTTGTAAAATAAGTCATAGGTTTTACAAAAAATAAGTACTGGGTTGAGTTGTTTAACTCAATCCTTCGAGGGATAAAATACAGCAGACAATTCTATCTGAAATCCATCGTATTTTTCACCATCTAATTCTCGTTCTCTACTTCTCTATCCCTCTCTCTCTCTCTGTATATACGTATATGGGTGTGTGTGCGTGTGTACATAAGCATTTATATATGTATATATATATAACTCACTCTTACTCTCATCTTTCTTAGATAACTAAATAATGGCTTCCTAACGCAAAAGACACACTTCTTATTGTTATTTTTTCTGCCATTTTCTTAGTCTCTCTCTCTCTCTGTCTATATATATATATATATATATATATATATAT
>NC_068987.1:107180474-107183102 GCF_001194135.2 Octopus bimaculoides
TATATATATATATATATATATATTCATAATTCCTTTTCATTTTTCATCTACTTTTTAGCTTCATACTACTTCATATACCTTTGCTATAAATTTGCATTGTAACTTCGCTTCTTACATGTTTTCCTCCACTTTGAAGATATTGTCTTATATTCTCTTTTAACATATTTCAAATATTTCAAATATGTTATTTTCCATCTTAGCTTAATTTTATTTCACTCTTCCAATCTTACACATTTATTTTATTCTCTTATAAGTTTTCCGAGCAAAATATATCTTAATACTTCATTTTAATTGTCATCATATACTTAGGCAATATAACACACGAATGTTATATTTTATTTTAGTTCTTTACTCTCACTAACAATCGCTGTCACCTGATGTCGTCATTTCAGTCTGAACAATATCACCAAGCAACATTATAAAATAAGAATTTCGGTACATAATTGATTGTAACATTCTAGCTTCGAACATTATGAAAAATTGGAGAATTATTTCCTTTCCGTATAATCCCCAGGATTAAATTCTAATAATTCTTCTCTCAAAACCTTATTGTTTTCAATGCCAAACTTTATTAATAACAATTGCGTAAAACAGTGCTATCTAATTTTTCCCGTTTACCAGCTCCGCCTCCACCTCATCATCATCATCATCATCATAATCCTCCTCCTCCTCCTTCTCCTCCTTCTCCTCCTCCTACTCCTCCTCCTCAACATCATCATCATCATCATCATCATCATCATCATCATCATCATCATCATCATCTTCCTCATTCTTCTCCTGATTTTGCTGTTTGATGTACCATACGAAACTGTTCTTGTTGGTGACACAGAACCTACATCATATGAGACATCTTACTCCTTTGTTTCTAGTTACATACAGTCTACCAATATTGCAGTTTGGGTCCAGTTCCTTGTTAATTGTCATAACTTACCTGGTTTTTCTATCCATTTCTTCAAATTCGTTTTTGTCCATATAACGATATTGTCGCCTAAACCTTTTCTTCATCTCATTTTCCTTGATTTTGTCATACTCCAAGATACCCAGATACTTATATCCATCAGTGCCAATATTCTTGTATTATCATTATTATTGTTATTATTACTACTATTATTATTATTATTATTATTATTATTATTATTATTATTATTATTATTATTATTATTATTACAATTATTATTATAAGTATTATTATCAAAATGTTTTAACTTCCTCCTTTTTGCTGCTGCTACAGATAATGATGATGATGAGGATGGTAACGTCATTTTGCCTCCTCGTACAGCAACAACAAAAAACACCACAACAACAACAACGTGAATTACTACTACTACTACTACTACTACTACTACTGCTACTACTACTACTACTACTGCTACTACTACTACTACTACTACTACTACTACTACTACTACTACTACTACTACTACTACTACTACTACTATTCTTCCCCTTCATCCTTCTGCTCTCAAATACACTTTTAAGATTAATTTAAATTTCTGAATCCAAATTTTTACAAAAGAACTTCTACTTCATTTCAAGAACTGCAAGCAAGCCACGCCTACCAGGCACACATTATGCTCCACTCATACACTGGATCTATTCATATAACCAGTACCAAAACATATAGAGCTCACAATACGATGAAGCTAGTCAACAACGATATGACAATATCACTCATCGTTTTCTTTCTAAATACACAAGCACGCTCGCACAACACACGCACACACGTCTCCACACACAGAGGCATACACATAAACACGCTCACACACATACACAAAGACGCGCAGGGATGCAGTAGTTAAACGTCCTTGTTTAACCTCAATTTTGCCCCGCATCAAAGGCCCTATCACCATAGTCATTTTGGCACAAACAAAAGTGTTATCATCTAAAGATACATAATTGCATTTGTCCTTGACGCAAGATTTGATATGTACGGCCTTAAACCTATATTTTTCGCAGATCAAGTGACTGCTAGAAGACTCACTTCCTGGGTCACGTTAAATTTATCTTATCTTGTATTTTACTGTTGCTGCTGTTATCGTTATTGTTGTTTTCGTAGTTATTTGGTCACACTTCAGCACCGTTTGAGGAGACATGGGATGAAATGTTTTCCATTCAGGACCAAACTCAGTTCCTTTCCTTAAGTAAGTGCACGTTCGACTACAGTATTGTTACTTTTGAGGAATTTAGGTGTTACATTCTGGTAACGTGACAACTATGCAATTCTGAACTGTTGGCACTACATTGATCTATGGTTCGATGATAAAATAAATATACGAATTTAACGTGAATATAGATTTGAAAAACAATGAAAAGAAGTGCATTGCAGTCTGAGTAACATTTTCCAAAACTACTGAAGATAAATAAAGAAGTTAGATTTAGACGGCATCCACTTTGCTAAATCTGTCAATCATACGAAAATAGCAACGGTGTCATTGGCAGTTCTGTATCTATGTTATAAAGTATTCGAAGAGGCCGCAAAGTGATATCGAAACGGGAACTAGTTAGTTGCGAATCGAACCTCTAATATCGAAGAACTGTTACTGGAAACGATACAAAGATAGTTAAATGAAAGAAGGAGCGAGATGAGCGAGAGAGAGAGAGAGAGAGAGAGAGAGAGAGAGAGAGAGA
>NC_068987.1:107183112-107184407 GCF_001194135.2 Octopus bimaculoides
GAGAGAGAGAGAGAGAGAGAGAGAGAAAGAGAGAGAGAGAGAGAAACAGACGGACAGACAGACAGAAAGAGAGAGGGAGAAAAAGAGAACCCAGGAGTCGATAGGTGAGTGAAGATTGCAAGTGATTTGAAGGATTTTGCCGTTAATAGCAGGTCAAGCGATGAGATAGAATCTTCTTCGATAGCTCGCAGCAGTAGCAGCAACAGCTACATCGAGGGCCGTGATGGTGGTGGCGTTGTTGTTGTTGTTGTTGTTGGTGGTGGTGGTAGTAGTAGTCGTAGTAAATATTGTTTAAAGTTGTATCAAAGAAGCAGGTACGAGCAAATGAGGAAAGAAAGAAAGTAAGAAAGAAAGTAAGAAAGAAAAGAAAGAAAGAAAGAAAGAAAGAAAGAAAGAAAGAAAGAAAGAGAGAAGAAAGGAAGGAAAGAAAGAAAGCGATGAGAGGAAAATGGTAAAAATCGAGGGGAGCTGGTGACATATTCAAATAGGCTGATAAGGATTGACAAAAATGCTATTTTTGAAATTATTTATTTCCGGTTGTTTTGTAGGAGTGCTTTATTATTAGTCTTTTTTCTACCATATCTGAAAGCATAGTAAAGGATGAAGATGAATGATTTGATGTACTGGGACGGACGAATGAATTAGTGGAATGAAGACAGTTATCGATAGGAGATTGATGACCGAATGACATTTTAGTAGAACATTGGACATTTATCATGTAGGCACAGCTGGGTGCTACCAGAAAACATTACCGGGGGTAGAATGGTGCAAATTTGAGAGAGAGAAAGAGAAAGAGACAGAGAGAGAGAGAGTATAGATAGAGAGGAAGAGTTACACAGAGAGAGAGATTCGTGGAGAGAGAGAGAGAGAGAGAGAGAGAGAGAGAGAGAGAGTCAAAGAAAAACTGAGAGGGGTAGGGAGAGAAAGGAAATAACGTATCGGCTTCACACATCATATTTTTGGCACGATTGCCAACTGCCACCTGTACAAATTATGTTTACGTCACGTTTTAACACACATCTTCCATATTAACTATGTGCAACACAACTGAGCTGTTTAGCAAGAGATCGCATGTGTCGTCAGCAAGACGCCACATAACTGCAACTCACGACAATATTTGTATACATACACATGTAAATATACGTGCATATATATAAAGACACATAGTCATACACCAATATGTATGTGCATATATATATGTGTGTGTATATATTTGTATATATATGTGTATACACACACACATATATATATATATTTATATATATATATATATATATATATATATATATATATAT
>NC_068987.1:107184735-107189417 GCF_001194135.2 Octopus bimaculoides
ATATATATATATATATATATATATATATATATATACATATTCATATTCATATATATATACACACACACACACAAACACACACACACATATATATATATATATATGTATATAAGTAGGCATATACTTATACATATATGCATACCTTCCCACATATATGCACACGCTCACACACACACACACAGACATACACTCAGACACACACAGAGATACAGAGAGACACACATACACACACACACACACACACATATATACGTATACATGTATGTCAGCACATGTATGTCAGTGTCTGTGTGTGTTACTGTTTGTGTGTGTGTGTGTGTGTGTGTGTGTGCGTGCGTGCGCGCCGGTGTATGTATGTGTGTGTGTGTCTGAATGCGTGTATGTGTGTGTGTATGTGTGTGAGTGTGTATGTGTGTATGTGTGTGTGCGTGTACATATTTGAGTTAATATAATCTATCTTTTGAGTTGAAATCCCACTGTGGTGTACTCTGAGCTTCACTGTTTCCGAGTTGGTAAAAAAACAGATAATAACAGTCAAAAGTTGAACATCATAATCGTGTATTTCTGTCCTTCTAAATCTGTGAATGTGTATCTTTTCATATCTATCTATCTATCTATCTATCTATCTATCTATCTATCTATCTATCTATCTATCTATCTATTTATCTATCTATCTTTATATCTATCCAGTGAAGACGCTCGATGAAAGAAATGCTTCCCACGTGGTGAATTGTACTGATAAATATAAAAGGAGGGAAATTCACAGAATTCATGTGTCTGTGTGTGTGTATATATATATATATATAATATAATATAGGATAAATTCTTTATAAGAATTTATCAAGTAGTCAGCGTGAAAAAACCTCATAATGAAAAACTAACGAAAAATTTCGTAATGAAAAAATTCATCGTCTCTCCATAGATATATTTAATTATATATAAAGGGCAGTTTTTTTCTGTATTTGATTGAGAAACCAGTGGTCTACCGTTGAGTTAAATGTTTTTAAGAGATAAATTTTGAAAAGCTGCATTCCCTCGCTTTCGGTAAATATGTTGCTTATTTTTGGTAGCTTTTTGACTTATTTAGTCCCTCAATAGCGTGAGGCATTAATACACAGTCAATACCCTTTATATATAATTATATATATATATATATGTATATACCTTTCCGTTTATCTTTTACTTGTTTCAGTCATTTGATTGTGACCTTGCTGTGGCACCGCCTTGGAAGTCTTTTAATTGAATTAGTCGACTCCAGGACTTTCCGTTTTTGAAACTTGGTAGTTATTCTATCAATGGCTTATTGATGAATCGCTAAGTTATATAAACACATTTTGTCAAGCGGTAATGGTGGACAAACATGGATATGAAGGTACATAAACTTAGATATATACATATATATAATAACAAGCTCCTTTCAGTTTCCCTCTACCAAATGTACTCACAAGACTCGTCGGACCGAGGTTCTAATGGAAGACACATGACTAAGATGCCACTCAGCGGCACTGAACCTGGGGCCATGTGATCGGTAAGCAAGCTTCTACCACAACCTCGGCGTGTGCTAATCATCACAAAGAAATTTGTGACAGTACGTTAATTTTATGCTATGATAAAAAGTTTTCATCCCATGTCAGTAAGACGAATACTATTTGGTAAATGAATGAAGGGGAGGTAATTAGTTATTTTTTTAATTAGCAGCAGGGGAGAAATTTACCTCTTTTGTTAATGTGAAGAAGTCAAAAGTTTCTGAATTAAAATAGTCATAATTTGACCATACGTGCATATTCATACGCGACTGATATTGTCCATAAATCTAGTCTCTTCATATATATATTTCACTGGATTTGTATTTAGGCAGTGATTTTCTCATTTGCTAAGTACTGACGAACGCATTGTCTCAATTATGCTCCTATCATGAATATTTGAAGCGAAGGCTTGTGTTACACAAACCTTTGCTTCAAATTTTCAATATGTTCAAACAAGAAATAATTATTGCGTGTATATAGAAACTGAGCGTGTGTCAGAGGAATTTATTGCGCTGGTAGTCATCGTTTTAGTCCAGCATATATATATATATATATATATGTGTGTGCATGTGAATACATTCCTGTATTATATGTGTATATATGTATATATGTATATACATGCACATACACTTGCGCGCGCCCGCACATATACACACACGCACACCCAAACACACATACACCCACAGACACCCACACAAACATACACTCATACACAAATATGTATGCGTGAACATATGTATATACATGGAGGTCTCACTTAGAAGAGACTTGAATAATGGAAGTATACCATTAATATTGCTATTAACCGATATGTAAATATCTAGCGATTGCTGCCAGTCGTTCAATCTACAAATCTACCTTCACTTTGAATAACAATATAATTGACTAAATATTCCACAGACAATTGTCTCGTTTACGTAATCCGCATGCCGCCTCGGCATGATATGGTGTGACACACGAAGATCATCGAACAATCACATATAATCCAACAGATTTCCACACAATCTTCGTCCTCTTAGTTTACCCTTCATGTAAAGTGGGACGATCGTAGGCTATAAATTAATCCAAGGCACTGCACATTGGGATCGAATCTAGAACATTTCGATTACGATGTGACGTTCTTAATAAAGCTGTCACTATTTAGTGATATGTAGCTATATGTATTAAGGATATGAGATGTGATGGCACAGCCGTTTTGGTGCAGAATGTTTGGTTTCATTGATTCGACGTTGACGTATTTGACATCAGATATTTTAATGTTTTTTAGTTCTCTGACCCATATTTCTCTCTATCTCCTTCTCTCAGTGTTTATGAACGTGAGCATAATTCTCTATAAGTTTATGAGCATAAGAAAAGTGTTTATATCAATCGTAACTCTCTCTCTCTCTCTCTCTGTAGAATAGTCCTTGACGAATTCTGAATAATGAAATCAGAGAAATGGTGTGTTCAAATTGTGGCACAAAGCCAACTAATTTAAGGGACGGCTTAATTGATTACATTGACGCTAGACCCCAGATGGTACTTATTTCATCAAACCCCGATGTGTTGGACTAAGTGCATTGTCCGAATGGGAAAACTTTTGGTTCAATATATATTAAAAATGATTAGGTTCATGCCAGAAATATGTCTAGAAATCTTTCCAAAGATGACCGTCTTTAAATATAAAGTAACGTTGGGCAAAATACCACGAGAAATTTCGTCGGAAGTGCTAACAATTTTGCTAGTTCGTCGCTTTGATACTGAAAATCTAATGTCGAATAATGCATAAGGAAGGAATAATGCATAAGGAATAATGCATATGTTATAAGTTAACATA
Organism: Octopus bimaculoides; assembly: GCF_001194135.2. Lineage (NCBI taxonomy): Eukaryota > Metazoa > Mollusca > Cephalopoda > Octopoda > Octopodidae > Octopus > Octopus bimaculoides. The sequence continues at coordinate 107,188,078 of NC_068987.1, forward strand.
GAATTTGAAAGTGATTTAACAGTTACATTAGTTATGTTATTGTTAATTGTGTCCATACCAGCTCCTCAGAGAAACTATGACGAAATATGTTTTAGCTATGCCAATGCTCTGTGATTTAATGTTGTTGTCCATTTGAATTTCTACGGTCTGCTTTGTACGCCGCTCAATCGTTATTTCTTGCAAGTCGAACCTTATCATTGGAGCTCTGTAGCTTCTTCTATGACTACCGTAGAACAAACATGATGGAAGAACGGGTAGAGCAAGCAGGATCCAGCAAAATTATATATTGATGTTAAAACAAAAATGTAGACAGTATTTGGCAAGAATACAAAATGAATAGGCAGCTAGAGCTACAATATATTTTGTTTTTCCTACTTCGTAATTGTTTCAGACTACGTTATACAATGCGTTATTTTTAAAGAGAGTAACATATGATTTGAGGGAGTTTGACTGCAATTTCTAACAGGTTTAGTGACCAGGTACAATAGGTTTTGTATGCCTCCATCGATCGCTTCGAAAAATAGCTGCTTCCAGAATAATGAATTATAAAAAAAAGCGCAAAAAATTCAAATCTGCATTTCGCGACTGAAGCATGATTTTCGTAGAACACCAACAGATACAGCAGCAGCAGCAGTAGTAGCAACAGCATAATCACAATCATCAACACAACAACATAGTAATTAGGGAACATTCGATTAATTAACAAACGTAATAGGTATAAGGAAGATAATTGAGACTATTCAGTTATTTATATTGTGTCTGCCTCAGTCTGCTGTGTTAAATATCAAGAACATGAAACTGGAGAGCTTTCAGAGAGGTTCTATGGTGCAATATTTAGTACTTTCAATTGAACGATCCGAGTGCGAGTCTCGATAGAACCTATGTCCCTAGTTCTGATTTTTTTATTTATTTTTTAGAGGTGCAGGCGTGGTTTTCTAGTAAGCAGCTTGCTTCCCTACCACATGCTCCAGGGTTCAGTCTCACTGTATGGCAACTTAGGCATGTGCCTTCTACTATTACCTTGGGCTGACTAAAAATTGTGCGTGGATTCGGTGGATGGAAACAGAAGGAATCCAGTCGGATATATATCTTTGCGTCTGTGTTTGTCCTCTCATCACCACGTGATAACCGGGGTTGTTGTGATTACGATTCCATAATTTTGGTGGCGTGGAAATAGAGACCGATAGAATAAGTACTATGCTAAATCACTAAGTCCTGGGATTGATATATTCAACTAAAACCTTTGAAGGTGGTGCTCCATCATAGCTACAGTTAAATAAGTAAAACAAGTAACATAATAAAAAAATATATATGTATGTGTGTGTGTGTCCCTATATATA
>NC_068987.1:107195181-107203050 GCF_001194135.2 Octopus bimaculoides
TTCAATATCAGCTTTTCGACTGTACCCGTCTTCCTTTTTTTTTTTTTTCAGATCCTCAAGTTTACTTTGTGTGAGTCTTTACGAAAACTAAATGTAGCACAGTATATTTAATTAAATATTCACGAGACTTTAAGACCTTGTTTGGATAATCCCGAATTTCGAGTAATTACTATTTGGATAAACAAGGTATAGCTAATTTAAATAAATATTTAATCAGCTGTTATTTATAAACTCAATATATCTACTTAACTATTTAATTATTTATTTATCTGATTAGTTAGTTAATAATCTATTGCATCAACTTTAAAATCTGGTTTTTAATTACCCTACATTTTCATAATTTTCATTCAGCATTCAACACGTGTATCCATTGATAGTGCATATTCCTGCTCTAATTGCATTACTGAACTAATGTATATCACTTCGTTGTATTTTTATTATTCTCATTCAATTTATCATCTTTAACATAATGTTTTTTCTCATCTATTTATTTAATTTAATACTCAATTCCAATTATCTCCCTTTAAATATAATCTGGGAATCGTTTCTCTCCATAAAATACTTATAAGGTTTCCTGAGTGAATGACTACATATTTCACGTGTTAATGAGAAAGCACATTTAGTTAATGAGAGCTGATTGTATAATGACGCAGGCATGGGCGTGTTGTATGAAGTTTACTTTACAACCGCACGATTCTAGGTTCAATTATATGCGTGGAACCTTGGACAAATGTCTTCTACAACAGCCCGAGGCTGACCAAATACCTGTGAATAGATTTCGTAGAAGGAGACTGAAAAATATTCCTCAAATATATTCTTACGTTTGTTTGTGCTTGTGCATGTGAGTGCGTGAGTGTCTGTGTATGTGATTTCGTGTGTTTATGTACAATACATACATATATACATACACACACACATATATATACATATATATATTCTTTTATTTAGTTTAATTGTTTCATTCTTTTTGACTGCAACCGAAAATATGGAAGTTGAGTGCTTTTGATGAATCTAGCATCGATCACAAATGATTGGTGAAACCTTGAATTCCACAACGCAGAGTCTGAGTGACGAGCTGCATATAATGAAAGAAAGGGCGATAGTAATGGCTGTTGATGTCAGCAATCTCAGGCTGTAATTCCTCAGATACTCCAGTTGATAAGATCAATAATGTCTCAAGATATTTTAGTCATTGCACCATGTTTATTGACTTAGCGTTACCAGTAATATGCCATTGCACCTGAGTGGTGACGATACCATTGGTAAGGTCTCCGTTCCTTTACTTAAGTGTTAAACTCAATTGTCATACGAATATATCACTGAAATGTAACAGGAAATGAATTGTTAGAGAGAGACATCTAGATTTATATCACGTAACTGTTGGCCCCACTACGTTGCGAACGAAGAAATTCATCACCAGAGCAAAACAAAAATGAAATGAAATATGAAATAATGTCGCTTTAAATGTTATGAACAGAAACTCTACAACATGCTACCTGGGAGTAAATAAAATACAAATCAATATACACCAGTTACTTCTCAGCAGCTGATTATAAACTATGCAATCAAATTTCGGAACATTCTATAACTGGAAAAAAAAGAGAGAAACGCAAACATACACCCCATTCTTTAATGCTGAGGATTACAGCATCCATTTATAACTGCTTCTTAGAGTAGTGTCTTTACAACTTTGCAAGCAATGGTATATGACTCATTACGAAAAATATGATGCTCCAGGTCCGGAAGATCACGATTTATCAGGGGAATGTGCTGGTGTTTCATTAGAACAATCAGTAAAACTAATAGGTTTGGTATTTAAATTTCAGAGGTTTCAATTTCCTGTCAGATACAGATTTGCCTTCACCGTCTATAAATTTCACGGGCAATCAACGAAAGTTATTGAAATGAATCTGGCTTATCCTGCCTTTCCACGTTGACAGCTACTGCAGCATGTGTGAACTCTGACAATCTCTTCGTTGTAGTACACTGACAGTCTCTTCATTATTAGGCACAGCTAAGAATACTGTTTATCCCAAGACTGGGGAATGGAAAAATGTGAAAGCAATAACGCCGCCCAACGAATACAGAGTTGCAAAGTCATTAGTCACATGCGAGGTGGTATCAAAAGCTTCCCTGACTAGTTTTGTTGCGCACCGCGAGATGGCATCACATGGTTGCCTGCACAACGAAAGCTTGCAGTGACCTTCATGAAGCAGTGTTCTAAGTAACATCGCTGTGCTTACTTCCCAAGTTGTGAAATGTATATGTTTCTGATCACGCGTATGTTGCGATCTGCGATTTTGTCACGGACAGGAAGTTGGAACAAGGAGTTAACGTGAAATTAAGTGTTAAACTTGGGGACTCTGCTACAGCGTCATTGAGTACGACTCGTAGACGAAGCAGCAGTTGTCACAAGGGAAGAGATCTCCATCTCCATGACCGAAGAGGCCATGACACAGACGTAGCTCAATCAAGAATGATCATCGTTTTATTCGACATCCGGAGTATTGTGCATCGAGAACTCGCCCCCACCTCCGCGTCAAGACCGTCGACTGAGAGTTCTATCGCGATCTTTTGAAGCGTTTGAAGAAGGACATTCGGTGAGAGTGACCGGATGTGCGGAGGAGGAAGAATTGGAGTCTTCACGACGACAATCCACCCTGTCATTGAGCACTCCTCTCTCATGTGTTTCTCGCCAAAAACAATATGGTATCGCTTCTGTACTCGCCCTATTCACCAGATTTAGCATCTGCGGACTTCTATTTTTTCCCCCAAAATGCAGCTCAAAGGTCGCTGATTTAACACCTCTGTGGAGATCAAGAGCGAGTGGCAGAAGATCCTTGACTCTCTTACGGGAAATGACTTCCAGATTGGATTACCAAAGTGGCAGGAACGCAGTTATCGGTGTATCGCTGCGCAATGAGTCTATTTCTAAGACGTTGATGCTAAAACTTGGGTAAATGAGTTATTTTTTATTTAAACATAATTAGTCTGGAAACCTTTTGATACTACCTCGTAGACTGTATGATGCAGCAGAGTCTCCATATCACTGGGTGATGTTCCTTCGATACAGTATCCGGCTATAACATTTTAGCTGTATTTGTGTGCAAATGCATACACATATATAAAGACACACACATAAACACACACACACTCATACACACATATACATACGTACATACATACAGATAGATATACTTGTACACTCATATATATTTATGAGTTTGTTCACCACAAATATCCAGGCTACTCTTCTTAAATACAAATATTCATTTAAATTTATATATTAATAGCCAATTTTTTTTGTCTTAACTAACGTACACACACACACACACACACACCGAGGAAGAGATAGATAGATAGATAGATAGTTAAAAGGAAGAAAGAAAGAGAATGAGAGATAGAGACGGGACTTTCACAGAAATAAAGGTGATACATGGCAACTGGCTGTAATGTGGAAAGAGAGAGATCAAGAGGTATATAAATATGCCAATACAGAAATGTAGATGCATAGAAAGATGATTACTTTCGTTTCTCAGATACAGAAAACATTAAGGTTGGGTAGTGGCATCGCCTGCCTGAGTTTGAGCCGGTCATGAAATCAATATATTTTATCATTTAATAGTATTGCTTTCAAAATTTGCTGCCAGTAATTTCTGGGAAGGGAATCAGTTGATTAGATCGCCCCACCTCCTAGTCTTCAACTGGTACTTAATTTATCGACCCCAAAATGATGGAAGACAAAGTCGTGAAGGCGGACGAAATGATGCTAAACCCGGCGTGCTAACGTTTGTGGAAGTTTGCCACTTTATCATTTAATTATGTTACATTTTATTTATTAACCAGCATACACATACATGCAAACATACACACGCACACATACACACACGCACACATACACACGCACACAAACGATGCACACACACAAACACACACATATACACGCAAACAGGAAAGTGTTCAATACATGTGGTAGATTTATGATTTCTGAAAGTGGATTTTTAATCTTAAGTTTTACGCCATGACACTCTTGTTCTCTGTTTCTATCTCTTTCTCTTTCTCACTCAGTCTTTCTTTTTCCCGCTCACTCTCCTTCCCACTTTGTCAGTCTGTCTTCTCTCTCTCTCTCTCTCTCTCTCTCTCTCTCTCTCTCTCTCTCTCTCTCTCTCTCTCTCTCTCTCTCTCTCTCTCTCCTTTGTGTCATGCATATACACACGCATCAGATTTCTGCACAGATCACATGTACTAAATTCCCCACTTATGTAATCAGTCCACTTAAAAACATTGAAACCGACGAGCACTTGCTCCAAATAATGCGAAGTGAGTGGTGGAATCTATAAGACTGTGATTTCAAAGTCAGCGCCTTAACCGCACTAACTAGGCCTAGTAAAACACACAGCATGCGTGCTTTTGTTTCTTTATAATTGAAAGATAGTATGTACACCTTTGAATAAAAAGAAAATGTAAAAACAAACAAAATGCAAAAGCAAAAAAGGCTTAGCTATGACAAAATAATGAGGTTTGATTTAAGCTTATCTTTTACATGTGGTGCCGATTTCTTAATGATAATGCACTGGAGTTCTTAAGAAACATTTGCCATTTTATGCGCTATCCCCCGCCATTAAATTTTCAATTGTCTTCTGCCTATAATATTTGTTTCGTACTTAAAACGTCACACATTTCCACTAAAATCATATATTTATAATATAGCTTCATACTTGAGGAAATGAAACGTCTAAAGCGTAATGTTATTTTATTTTATTTTTTCATTTTACTTTCACTTGCTTATTTATAGATTTTTCTATTATATTATCGCTCTCAGTATTTCTTTTTCCAGCGAGTTTCTTATTCTTCTCAATACTATCTCTCTTTGATTTTGTCATTCTTTAGTTTTTAATTTAATTTTTGTTTATATACTGCTTTGCATTTTTACTTTTGCCTTTTATTACTTCCTTTTTGTCATTTTCGTTGTTTCCTTTGCCTTCCTTCAATCTACTCGTTTATCTTTATTTAGAATCGTTTCCTTTAGATTCTAGCATCTATATACTTATTCTATCCGCTAAACGTGCAGAGAATTTAATAATACAACATCGTGCATTGCAGCTGCAGCAGCTGCCGTTTCTCTAGATGTAACCACTGCTCTGCTTCCAAATCTTGCGTCTACTATCATACCAATACTAAAATATATTTTTGTACACTAGGCCCAAGGCCTCACAATTTAGGGAAGAGAACATCGATTATGTCGTTATCAATTCTACAATCGTACTTATTTTATCGACCTCTAGAAGGATGAAAGGCAAAGTCGGCTTCCGTGGAATTAGAACTTAAAACATAAAGCCGGAAGAAACTTGTGATAAAGAGATGATGATGATGATAATAATAATAATAATAATAATAATAATAATAATAATAATAATAATAATAATAATAATAATAATAATAATGATAATGATGATGATGATGATGATGATGATGATGATGATGATGATGATGATGATGATATGAACACAAGCTAGAGGGAGTAATGGCAAACGAACATTCCAAACTATTCTGGGATTGCAACATGCAGTGCGACCAAGTCATAGAGGCGAGACGACCAGATATCGTGCTCATCCATAAAGACGAAAAATAAGTAAAAGTAATAGATGTTGCAAAGTTAGGCGATTCAAGTGTGTAATATGAAGGAAACAGAAAAGATTGAGAAATACCAGCCACTGCGGGACGAGATAGGACAGTTATGAGGCGCTAGGAAAGTAATAGTGACACCGGTGGTAATCGGAGCCTTAGGAGCAGTTTGAAAAACATATTAAGAATATTGGAGCTTCTGTCAGACTCGAGGTAGTCCAGAAGACAGCATTGTTGGGTACAGATCGAATTCTAAGGCGAGTAGTGTCCCTTTGAGTCACAGGAGAAGGCACTATATCAAACCTTAGGTGATATGTTATTGCCTGCTTTCAGTTAAATCATAACCGGCAATTAAGATCTATCTACGAGTCTTTCAGAATTAAAACAACAACAACAACAACAACAGCAACAACAACAACAACAACGATGATAATAATAATAATAATAATAATAATAATAATAATAATAATAATAATAATAATAATAATAATAATAATAATAACAATAATAATAATAATAATAGAAGAGTGCCATTGCCATCTAGTGAACCTGTTGAAGACACGAGATGTCGAAATATCGTTCACTATATGACAATGTCACTCTTCTTTTAATTTTCACTCAATATCTTCTGGAGGAAAAAGTTGCAAATTATAGGCAGCAAAAAAAACACGAAGAGATCTTGCGATTTTAATACTCAAACAGGGAAAAGACCTCACAGAAAAAGGAATAGACTATATCACAAACTTTAAAACCAAAGAATGTCTTTTCTATGGCCTCTCTAAAATCCACAAGAGTCAAATAGTTACAAATGCATACATAAATATCCCAACACTAGAAGACTTAAAATTAAGGCTTATGAAACACACCGCTTAAGCAACTTACTGGACATACTATTGAAACCTTTCCTTAGATATATTAAAAGTTTCATTAGAGATGATCTGGACATGCTGGAGCACCTACCAAAAACCACCAACGAAGAAGCACTATTAGTCTCCTTCGATGTCATCAACCTCTAACACCAACATTCCACACGACAACGGAACAGAGGCAATAACATTCTGGTTAGAAAAATACCCCGAAGTTCTCCTAGACCGCATAAACTAGACTTTTGTCATTGAATCCCTGAAGTTCATTCCACAAAACAATTACTTCCTATTCGATGCAACATATCGAGCGGTATTGCGATGGGAACGAAAGCAGCACCTGTCCTTGCGAAACTAATAATAGATTTCTTTGAATCTATCCTATATGAACTTTCGCTCCAAAAATTTAGATCCCATTCTAGCAGTATATAAGAAAAAACTGGAAAAGGTACCTAGACGATTGTTATATCATCTGGAATGAAACCTATGATGAACTCCTGAGTTTCAAATCCACACTGAACAATATAATCTTCAATATTCGATTTACAAGGGAATATAGCAAGGAACAGCTCCCATTTCTGGACATTTTGATTATAAAACAACCCAACAAGTAATTTGTAACTAACATCTACTACAAACCAACAGACTCAAAACAGTATGTCTTTTTCACTTCATGCCACCCTAAACACACGAAAATAAATATCCCACTCAACGTATCTAAAAGGATCTGTACAATAGTATAGGACACACCCACTCGGGAACTTCGCTCCCAAGATCTCAAAATAACACTCATTGAACATCAATACCCACCCCCACTGATAGACGATGGAACCGATTTGTTTTCCTCAATACAACCAGATAGCTTTGAGCGGACATTTCGGCAGATGTGCAAGAAATAAAACGTCGAATTTCCACGTCTTTCCATTATAACAATGCAAACATCCAATCTCCTTACAATAACGCCTAAACAAGGAAAACCTGTTCTTTCAAAAGTACAGACCACACGTTAGTATACAAACTTGACCAATTCAGCAATTATACGGATGAGTTAGTTGTCCCACTTTTTACCTACCTTGGTCCACTCTCTAGGCTCATTTTTATTTTTCAAGCATCCAAAATGGCAAGACCCCTTCGTCAAAAGAATTGATTACTTCACAACGTCCCTTGATAAACTAATCTAAATAGCGAAAAATAGGTTGGATATCACTACATCCATAAAATATGTATATATATTTTCAAATTTCTTTATATATATATATATATATATATATATAGGTTATGACCGGTAGTGGTGTCAATTAGACCCCGAGGTTTCAGTTAATGATGAGTAAGTGATATGGATAGACCATAGTTAAGCATATATATATATATATATAAATAT
>NC_068987.1:107203070-107205009 GCF_001194135.2 Octopus bimaculoides
TATATATATATATATATATATATATATATGTGTGTGTGTGTATCTATATACATATATATATGTATGTGTGCGTGCATGTGTGTGTATGAGAACTTATGTCTGTGTTTGTCTCATATCTCTGGTTCACAACCGGTGTTGGTGTGTTTACATCCCCGCAACTTTGTGCTAAGTCGGGTCAGACCGATCGGATAAGTATCAGGGTTAAAAAAAAATGTACTCATGTCGACTCATTTAAGTACAGATTCTACAAGGCGGTGCTTCAGCATGGCTTCTGTCTAACAACTGAAACAAGATAAAAGATTTTGAAAAATTCACCCACATTAGGTAGCCCGTTTAGGTGACCATACTTTTATCTTATTCAAGAAGAAGAAGAAGAAGAAGAAGAAGAAGAAGAAGAAGAAGAAGAAGAAGAAGAAGAAGAAGAAGAAGAAGAAGAAGAAGAAGAAGATGAAAATGATGTTGAATAAGAAGATAAACAACAACAACAACAACAGGAACATCAACATTTATAACAATAGTGAATAATAGTTGTGATGGCACTACCACCAAAACAGTAAAATTCCACTTTAAATTTAATGACGTAAGATTATATTTTTAAATGGCAGATATTGTTAACATTTTAAACGAGAATTCTCTTCTATGAAAGAGACGCAATTGTTCTGTTTATATGTTACAGCTTTTTACTTACAATTTGTTTCAGTATCGAGGAAAATAGTTGTCCATATAAAGGGAAGAAATTGTAACAATTAATTCCTTATGAATGGTTTCCAACTCAATATATCATGTTAACATATTCAAAATAACAATATACACTGTTCCTTTAAAAGTTCTACGTCCATTATTTTATTGCACTTATGTGGAAGTGAAATATACAGCTGACAATTGAAAACACAGGCTTACAAGTTTATAATGGTTAGAACGATAATTGATAAATTAAGAGATCTGACATTTTCTCTCTCTTGTCTGTTTCTTTGATATTGTCGAGGATTTACTAAAATAGATTCAAATGTAAATTATAAATAAAATTTTTTGAAAAGTATAACATTCTGTTTAAAATCTTTTCCAGTATAGGCACAATGCCTGGAATTTAATATCACCGGGTTTAGCAGATTAGCCCAGCCCTTTGCGATGAAGTGGTACTCTTTCTTCTGGCGCCGAAAAGGTGATGTCAGAAGTCGTCCATGGCGGTTTATCAATTCACACTGGAAAGTCCGACTAAATACAGCTAGGTATTTTGTTCGGTAAGCTTACGATTCTGTTATCCCGTCGCCTTTTTACAAGATGCCAGCTCTGCATTACAAGGTAGTTTATTTAAGATGTACCTAATTTAGAGAATCTATGGATGGCCTGGACATACAAAAATGCAGCTTTGTAGAAACTGAGCCTGAAATATGCACTGATAGATTAAGGTTCAGCAAGAGTACTCATAAGCGCAGGTGTGGCTGTGTGGTACGAAATTTGCTTCCCAGCCACACGGTTCCGGGTTCAGTCTCAATGAGTGGCACCTTGGGCAAGTGTCTTTTGCTATAATCTCGGACCGATCAAAGCATTGTTTGTGGATTTGGTAGACGGAAATTGAAAGAAGCCTTTCGTATCTCGTATATATGTATATGTCTATGTGTGTGTATGTCTTTGTGTCTGTGTTTGATCCCCTATCAACGCTTGACAACCGGTATTGATGTGTTTATATCCCCCGTAACATAACGGTTTGCTAAAAGAGATCGATAAAAGTAATACTAGGCTTTAAAAATAAGTTCCAGTGTCGATTTGTTCGACAAAAAATAAAAATCCTTCAAGGCTGTGCTACAGCATAAAAGAATACGAAAAATGTAGAAGACCAGTGATATTGGAAAGGCATGTATTTACTGGCGATTCAATGATTTGTTTTTAAACTGCAGATGTAGAGACATTGGTTATATATATATATATATATATATAT
>NC_068987.1:107205033-107205994 GCF_001194135.2 Octopus bimaculoides
TCTTATATATATATATATATTGGTGTTATAGTGAAACTGAGGCTGAAGATGCATAAATAGAACACACAAGACAAAGTCATTAATACGGATGAACTTAGAAAACGTGCTATTATGTTGGGGATGTTCTTTATTAATTACTGAAACGTTTTCATGTACAAAATATAGAGTCACCACACAAATATATGCTGATTGCAATCAAACTTACCCAAATTACAGCGTGCACGAAGGAGGGGCGTTTGTACAATCGTTAGCACACCGCGCAAAATGCTTACCGGTATGTCGCCTCTCTTTACGTTGTGAGATCAGATTCCGCGGTGGCCAACATTTGCCTTTCTTCCTTTCAGGCTCGATGAGTACCGAGGTTGGTGTAATCGACTAGTCCCCTCCCAGAAACTGTTGACCTGGTGCCAAAATTTGAAACCCAATTACAAAGGACAAGGAGGTAGCGATCCGGCTGAATCACTAGTACAGCGGACAAAGTGCTTTGCGATACTTCGTCCTACTTTACGTTCTGAGCGTAAATTTCAAACAACTCCGGGTCAATAAAATAAATCCCAGTTCAACGTTGGTTTAAAATGTAATCGAGTTAACCAGAAATAACTGGCCTTATGCTAACATTTCAAATCAAATTACAGAATACAAATTTAGTTTTCGTTTACAGGAAATAACGGGATTCACGGTAATTTGTCTACTCAATAAATATTGGCCAATGCACAGCAACAATAACAACGAAAAAAAAAAAAAACCGTGGTTTTGCTATTCTAAAACAGAATTCTCTCGTGGAAAAATAAGTGAGAGTGGCCACTGGCATGTGTTTGAATGCCCAGGACATATTATATAATGTACGAGGAACATAGCTGATTTATCAATTTCAATAAACCAAGAATGTATTTTAAGTTATCTATCTCTCTATCTATCTATCTATCTATCTATCTATCTATCTATCTATATACGTATATAT
>NC_068987.1:107206692-107208043 GCF_001194135.2 Octopus bimaculoides
TATATATATATATATATATATATATATATATATATATATATATATATATATCTTAGAAATGAATATACATGGACAAACGCAGTCATGTACACACATACTGTCACACATCTATTCATTATGTACCCAGAAGCAGTGTAATGCATACATAGAGTCATTCACACAAACGTGCACATTATAAATAAATATTCGAATCAAATAACATAGTATTTGCGGTGTACACATCCAACAACCCGGGAACGAAGAGTATTAGTTGAGATTTGAATGAGAAGGAGACAAACGCAATGGCTGAGTGTCCCAATGAAGAAAATCATAGAAATATTCCGACAGGGAAATATGCGCAAGCAGAATGGAGCCGTGGGTTGAACAACATTTTCAAGGGTAATGGAAAAGAGAAAAAGTGAAATATTTCTTAATAAGGCTTGAGAATCAAAGTCTTTTATAAGATTATTCTAAGTAATCTTCACTACATTCCCAGAGGAAGTTATTATATTTAATCTCTAAATATTTATGGTAGGTGTTGGTAGATCAGTAACACCTAAATATTAAATCTCATAGAAGATCCGTATCATGCACTTTTCTATAAAAATCTTAAGGAGAGAATTTTGTGATCAACAAACAATCTTAAGGCGGATTACTCCCTTAAAACATGTTACACTCAGTTCATAGAAGGAATTTATTAGAATAGCTAACTGCTGTTGTGATAGACAATCTCCCTTCAGTTCCATAGATACAAAGATATTCATCCACTTACGACATCCACACATATTAAGAACGCTAACATCAAAAACATACATAAATGTGGGTAGGCGTTTGAGTAGATGTGTAGGAATCAGTTGTAGGAGTGCAGTTTCCAGTTCGCTGTGATATAAAAAAAGATAGACATAAACCAAACTCACACACGCACATTTATAGGTTTATACACATGTTAATCTATCTATTTACCTATCTATCTATCTGACTATCCGTCTCTTTGTCAGTCTGACAGTCTGTTTGTCTATCTATTCATATATATATATATATATATATATATATATAGACTAGAGAAATAGATAGATAGATAGATAGATATATATTCATACACATTCACATGTACACACTCTCACACACAAACACGCATACACATATTTTTATCTCTTATCGAATTGGATAAGATCTTACGCTACTTCCCGCATAGGATCTTCAGGCAAGTTACAATTGAAAAATGATGGAATTTGCGCATGTATTACTCTCTCTCTCTCTCTCTCTCTCCCTCTCTCTCTCTCTCTCTCTCTCTCTCTCTCTCTCTCTCTCTCTCTGCCTCCTTTATCTATCTATCTATCTATCTATCTATCTATCTATCTATCTATCTATC
>NC_068987.1:107208053-107209343 GCF_001194135.2 Octopus bimaculoides
TATCTATCTATCTATCTATCTATCAATCTATCTATCTATCTAGGGTTCGTGTCATGATGGAAAGAGACTATGATAAAGGCGAAAAAAGAAAAAAACGAAAGTAAGAAAAAAGATAGGGGAAAAAAGAAAGGAAAGTAAGAAAGAAGAAATAAGAGAAGAAATGGAGACAGTTGGAACACTACTATTCAAAGAATTTTTCGCTCAGAATCAACTTGGCACTAAACAGCAACAAGCACATCTAATGAAACATGAATTCGTTTGAAATACACATTGAAACATGAATACTGAGAGAGGAAATATTTCTGCTTATGAAGTCTTCATTCAACCTTCGCTGCCCGCTTCTGCCGAAGTATACAGGCCGAGGGAACCATTTCTGTAGCCATCATCAAAAGTACGAGGTTGCGATATTTCTACGTAGATTCTGTTGTTTCCGATTGAAGCGAAGGCATCTCTGATTTATCGTTTACCGTTTACTTGTTTTCAGACATTAACCGAATGAATTGATATCCATTGACATCAGCGCTTTTTTTTTCTTCTTAACACTTAGTAGTAATTCTATCGGTCCAATTTGCCGAACCGCTAATTGACGGATTTCGTAAACAAACCAACACCAGTTTTCAAGGGGCAGTGGTGGGGAGATTTCAAACACAGACACAAAGCACACACCATATATACACACTGATACGTACATACATGCATATATAAATGCATACATACATACATGCATACATACATACATACATACATACATACATAAATACGTATGTACACACAAATATGTTTGTATACATATATACGAAGCATCGCAAACTATTGTGTTTAACACTAAATCTCTCTCTCCCGTTTTATCTCGCTCAATCGCCTCTTTCTCTCATTTATCACCTTTCTTACACATTATCTCTTTACGCATCTCTCCCGTTCGTCCTTTATTGCTTTCTTGCTTTCCAAAATGTTCTGTCTGTCTGTCTGTTTATCTATCTGTCTGTTTATCTGTCTGTCTGTTTATCTATCTGTCTGTTTATCTGTCTGTCTGTTTATGTGTCTGTCTGTCTCTGTCTTTGTCTGTCTATCTATCTGTCTGTCTGTCTCCCTGTTTTTCTTTCTTGCGCTTTATTTCTTTCTAATTTGGTGTTGCATTCTCGTCTTTTCTTTGCTCTCCCTCTTTTATTCCGCTTTGTCTTAGAATCTCCGTCTCTCTCTCTCACTCTCTCTCTCTCTCTCTCTCTCTCTCACTGTAGCAGTCTTTAGAGACCCCCTTTGTCGCATAATCTTTCTTGACCCCCCCCCCCC
>NC_068987.1:107209491-107211199 GCF_001194135.2 Octopus bimaculoides
CCCCCCCCTTAGAATCTGTATATCTCTGCCTCTCTATTTAAATCTTCTCTTCTCTGAAACACTATTTCTCACTCTCTCGATATCAATCTTTCATTCACAATCTCTCTTTCACTCTTAGATTACTTGTTCCATCCCCTTTCTCTCCCTCTCTCTCATACACATACACACTCTCATTCTCTCATACACTCACACACACACATATGCTCTCTCTCTCTCTCTCTCTCTCTCTCTTTCTCTCTCTCTCTCTTTCTCTCTCTCTACCTGCCTGTCTGATTGTGTGTGAGTGTCTTCCTTTGTCAGTACCATCTTCATTGCGGTTCAAAATCAAATAAAGTGCAGCATACTCTCAGACAGGCAATTAGTTTCCCAGCTAATCGCTACCATCTGCCTACTATGTAGATTTGGCCTTTGACAAAGCATTTAGCACAGGTCAAGTTTAGATAATAGTCTCTGGATTTCTAAAGCTGAAGAAGCGCGGATATTTCCGAAAGGTAAATCACCTTATCGATTCGCGTTGAAATTTGGATAAGCAGATGAAAGTAGATATAACACTTAATTTCGGCCAACGTGTTGTTTTCACCTTTTCACCTAAATATTTAAAAATAGAACTTTCAGAGATTGCACTAAATTGGAGTAGAAGAGAGTGTGAAGAATGTGTTAACACAAATAATTCTAAGCCATGAGATAAATGGTCGGAGAAAAAAGAAGATAATACTGAAAGAGGGAAGATTGGAAGGCAGAGGGAAGATTGGAAGGCGGTGGAAAATGAGACGGTCGGACAGACATACCGTCACACAGACGGAGACGCAGTCAGATACGAGGCTGGTGTCTGAGGATATAGAAAGCATAATATGATTAGAGTAAAAGACAGATAAAATGTGGAGGCTATATTTAAACCTATCTCACCTATCTCTACGGTTGTGTAAGTACGTTACACACACAGACACACACACACACACACACACACACACACACATACACCTACACACACACACCCATACACACACACACACACAAACATGCACACATACACACAAACAAACACACACACACACGCACGCGTACACACACATATACAGAGAGAAAGCGAGAGAGGGAGAGATAGACAGATAGACAGACAATCAGAGGTCGAAACGGAGAGTCAAAGAGATAAAAGAGAGATAGATAGTTGGATACATACATATACACATCAGGCTGAAGAGGAATAGACAAATGGTAAGAATTTGTTAAATCCGAAACCGGTTCCTGTTTAAGAATGCATTTTTAGGTGATTTTAAATGTCTTGCCCGGTCACGGTTTGGTATGCTGCTATATGTCATGTTGAGAACAATTTAGGTCTTAATAGACACAAGATGTGATCTATTTCTAGCGCATTAATTGTCCACGTTAGTGGTCGATGTTATTTTAAAAAATGTACCTTAATCCCCTGAGATTGCAGATAATATTTCTGAATCTCTTTGATTCTTTAGATGTGCTGGCCTCCTGATAATTAATCGATATTAATTAATATCGATTAATTATCAGGAGGCCAGCACATCTAAAGAATCAAAGAGATTCAGAAATATTATCTGCAATCTCAGGGGATTAAGGTACATTTTTTAAAATAACATCGACCACTAACGTGGACAATTAATGCGCTAGAAATAGATCACATCTTGTGTCTATTAAGACCTAAATTGTTCTCAACATGACATATAGCAGCATACCA
>NC_068987.1:107211641-107214106 GCF_001194135.2 Octopus bimaculoides
TATATATATAGTGAGAGAGAGAGGGGGAGAGGAAGACAAAGGGAGAGAGAGATAGGTAGAGAGAAAGATAAATAGATAGATAGACTTCTCTAAGCAAATCATTTTGTATATGTGATGGGAGAGGGAACAACAGAAACAGACACAGAGAAGAGAGGGAGAGGGAGAGGGAGAGAGAGAGAGAGAGAGAGAGAGATAGAGAGAGAGAGAGAGAAAGAGAGTAGAAAGATATTGATATGTTTGCATAAGTATATATGTATAAATCTATATCCGTGACTTTTTGGGTGTGTGTGCATAAATATAGATGTTTCAGTATCATAGACATCGTCAGCGTTGCTTATAAGCGTTTAGTTATTCCGTCACCTGAATTACCGACGCATTGCTGTCAAGATGTAAATAGTAGAGTTTTTTTTACAGTCACTTGAAACCTTGGCTAAATTCTCGAATGGAATTACCCTGACAATGTGTAATTTACTACAATTTTCTTTTACTCCTTTCTGTCATTGGAATGCAGCCATGATGAAACACCACAGTGAAAGTTTTAGTCGAGCAAATCGTCCCCAGTATTTAAGGTTTTTGTTTATCACTGATTCATAATTCATCAGTACCTTTATCGGGAATGTAAACACATTAATACAAGTTAGCAATTGTTACGGTTTGTATGAAAAACTGACAAATACAGATGCAAAGAGCACACATACACACATATATAACATGCTTCCGGATAGTTTCCCCTTGCTACATTCACTCACAAAGCAATAGCTTGGTGCTATAGTAAAAAGAACACTGGCGTAGTCGAACTCAGCCCAAAAGATGTTGGTTGCAAAGCGAGCCTCTTAACGATACCTTTCTGCCTAAAACAAAGAGTATATATATTATAAGATCTAGGAGAATTTCTTTTAGATTTCTTACTATTGTTTATTAATTCCATTACTGCAAAATATGAGTCAAATAATAGATATGCTAACATCTAGAGCAGAATGCCATATTGGACTCTAGTAACAACACACTAAATGGAAACTGGCTTGTTTGTTCCCTGTGAAACAATGGCTTGCAGCCAAAGACAAGTAGGCAACTTGCTACCACACTTGCAACATATTAATGGAGCTTCAGGCAAAATAGTGGCAACGTCTTTTATGCACATACATAAGGTCTGTACTTCATTTGTCTTATACTCACAAACCATTTCGAAAGAAACAGAGTTTTCATCATAGTTTAACTGAAAAAAAAAGGTTTTTATATTAAATCAGAAGGACACTATCTTCAAATTACGAAAGAGTCACCTGAGTATTTTGTTTCACATAAATGGAAACTTTACCTTGAAATTTTTATAAGTCAGACACACAAGGGAAATATATCATAACAAAATGTCTCTAAAAGTTTTCAATATTATATTCGTTTTATGCATAGATATTTGTTTTCCATTTAACTAATTCTCCTATATCATGATGTATTCGATAATCTTACATAGTTTATAATTGAAAATTAGATTTTGAGCGGTTACACTCGAATTTCATTTTCTTGTGCATTGGGTTGTTTTCGATTACATTTACATTTTTCTCCCTTTTCTTTCATTGCGGAATATGAATGAGAATTACGTAACAAAGGTTCATTAGATAAAATTGAATTGCATCGCTATTTTTGTTTATGCGTTTATTGATATATTTCATACACACAGACAAATCATTCTTGTACGTATACATCGAATTCTTTGAACAATACATAAGTATTTTTGTCATACATTTTAGATATATCTATTTACCTTTACATATGCACCTAATCAAATGCTTCATTTGTCTTCCATTTTTTAATGTTCCTTTTGGAGGTTTACATTTTCATTGTATTTTATCTCAGAATTAGTGATATAAAATTCTGAATTTAGAAATTTGAACTGCCAATTACAATACTAAAGAATATTTAGATCCCTTAATTTTTGTATGGGTTTCCATTCACATTTCCCATTATTCATTACAGCGAAATATTTAACTTAATTACTTATGCTCATAAGTGTGTGTGTGTGTGTGTGTGTGTGTGTGTGTGTGTGTGTGTGTGTGTGTGTGTGTGTGTGTGTGTGTGTATGTGTGTGTGTGTGTGTCTGTGTCTGTGTGTGTGTGTTTGTGTGTATGTATACATAACAAAGAAATTCTTTCCGTTTCCGTCTACGAAATCCATTGACTAGGTTTTGATCTGCATGACATTATAGTAGAATAAAGTGGCCCAAGGTGCCACGAATTAGGGCTGATCCCGAAACCATGTGGTTAAGAAACAAACTTCTTCCACACAGTCATCACTGCAGCAATGCCTGTGTATAAACAATTCGATCGTATTATAGAAACGTTGAGTAATAAGAATATATTTTCTCTTTCAAGAAGCTATTCGAATGCAAATGTAGCTATGAATAAGCAACCTCATAAGATACCTATCTTCATATATATAAGTATATATATGTATATATTTATATATATATA
>NC_068987.1:107214204-107218032 GCF_001194135.2 Octopus bimaculoides
TGTGTGTGTGTGTGTGTGTGTGTGTGTAAATATTTGTATATACATACATAAATATTTGTATATATATACACACGCGTATAGGGATATCCACTCAAAAGTCGATATAAATGTACCCATGCATTCACACACACACGCACACACACACACACACATACACACACACACACACGCACACACACATATATATATATATATATATACATACATACATACATAAGCTAATATGGACAGATAGATATGACAGGCAGGTATGAATATATGAATTATATTATGGAGTGTCTGGTTATATTTTGATGCAAATAAATGTTGATTACTATTCAGCAGACACTAGTGAACTTTTGAATTCGATTAGCTACATTCGCCATAATCGAATCGTAATATGGCACCTCTTTTTTGAGGTAGGTTACTTACGTAACTACAAATGGAAAAATAATTCCGCATAAAGCTTTCAAGTATAAACAATAAACACCAATGTCACAAAATTACGTTAAGACTCAAAGAAACAGAATCATCATCGTTGTTCCTCCGAGTGTTAGGTTCTTTTGCTATATCCTATTTTCTAATGATGCAATGTTCATAACTGTGTTTCTTTAAATCATAATATTATGCGATTAAGTCTAACGTCAGTGCATTTTTGTGAAGCAAGAACATCTTCGACGCAAAACAACTCTGTCGTATGAGATCATCGTAGAAATAACAACTAAACTCCAGTCAAACAACAGTTTACCAATTAAAGTAAGAAAACCACGCTTGGAGAATACAGTTTTGGGAAATTTCCTTGAATTTGATATGAGATGCTGACGGCTCTGTAATACTTTGATCATATCATATGTTACCTTATGTGTGTGTATGTGTGTGTGTGTGCGCGTGGGTCTATCTGTATGCGTGTATGTCCTTTGTGTGTGTTGTGTGTGTGTGTGTGTGTTTCTGTGTATATATGTGTGATTTGTGTGTATGTTTGATGTGTGTATGTTTTTGTTTGTGCGTGTGCTTGTATGTGTGTGCGTGTGCGTGACAGAGAGAGAGTTAGTGTGTGTAAAATAAGACTATAAATGCCAGCAGTCCTAGGTTTAGCAAGACATACAGCAAAGTTGAAACGTTAGGCCTTAGTATCGAAGCTGCACAAATAAGGCAACCGATGAATGGTAGCAGTCTGTATATTTCTAGCAAATTACTGATCATATTACATAGTTGCTGGACCAACTAAAATGCCAATAAAATCACCATTAGGCTACCCAAACAACTGCTATCTTTACAAACAAATGCATTAAGTAATGCTGTTCATTATGTACCCTCTTAGAGGCGGCGAGGTGGCTCAAACGTTAGGACGCCGGACAAAAGACGTAGCATTTCATCTCTCATTACGTTTTGAGTTCAAATTCTTCCGATGTTGACTTTGCCTTTTATCATCTTGAGTCGATAAATTAAGTACCAGTTGTGCACTGGGGTTGGTGTATTTGACTAATTAACATCTCACTAAAATTTCAGGCCTTTTACCTATCATAGAAAGTATTATATAATAGATCAGAAAAAAAAAAGAAACAACAAAGCCCCCTGGTTACAGCTGAAGCGTTATTGATCATAGAAATAGATCGATTCGGTTAGACTCAATCTGTTTCAAAACTGCAGCAATCGTAATAACGTGTATAGGATGAAACCGCTAAGGGGTCTCTTAACGTGCTTCAAATAGCTATCAAATCTTCATAAAATCGGGTTTATAAAAGCAAACCCGTATTTGGAACGGCTAAATAAATCGAGAAGAAGCTTCAATCCAGTCTACCAATCGGCTACAAATACTAAAAGCATTCATTAAATCGCATGTTAGACTCATAAAATAAATCAAGAACGTCTGATGCAGCATTAAGAACGCATATCATACCAAAAGAATGAGTTTGGATAGTCAAGTGTGAAACGCTTTTGATGATAGTACTGAAGGAACAACGGCACTAGAAGCGAACCAAAAGGACAAATTCAATTCTGTTATTAAGCCTTCTTGTATAATTGGCAAAGGTGTCTCACTTTATAATATACTGTCTTAAAAACGGAAACATCTATTAGTGAATATACATTATTGAACGAAGATTGAAATAAAAATTGACGATTTCAGTTGAAATGCCTTTAGTCATACGAATGTCTATCCTTTAAGGGTTAAATACAAACTGAAAAAATAAGAGCAACAATAAGTATGGACATCATCGAAGATTTATAGTAAAGCACGAAGCAAAAATTATAGAATTTGATTAGTGGCGTGAAGGTGGTGAACCAGCAAAATCATTAGATAGTGGGAAGAATATATTGCAGCATTTCTACTGGTTCCTCCGGTTCTGGGTCCAGTTTTCACCGGGGTAAATATTGCTTCTAATCACTTCGGGTTCAATAAAGTAGCGTAACGACCAAATAACTTGAGTTGATGTTATCCCCTGAGCTCCGTACCTCGAAGGTTTTGGTGTGATGTTTACATTAGAAACGAATATAATCAAGCACATTCCATGTCTGATCGTATTGTCTATATTTCTTTTCCTCCAAATACGTCTACATACGATTAGGAAATGCGACTATTTTCCATGCACAGTTCTATATTTAAGAGATGAGGAATTATGTACATTATTTATATTATTTACAATTGACGGATATTTGTCCTCATCTTGTCTGTTGTTTACACAACGTTTCGGCTGATATACCCTCCAGCATTCATCAGGTGTCTTGGGGAAATTTCGAAACTGGGTTCTCATTTCTAAGGTATTTTTCGATGTTGTTATTATTATTACTATTCAGGTTACTGCCTGGAATCGAACTCGAAATCTTGGGGTGAGTAGCTCGCAGTCTTAACCATTACGCCATATAACTCAAAATAATGGTAGAGGAACATCGCATAGCTATGACACGAGGAGGTATTGATAAATCGGGTATAGCTGATCATGAATGGGAAAATGGAGACCACACCTGTGGGATGAAGTTAAAATAATAGATAGAGAACACCGCTGGAAAATACGAAAACTAAATGAAGCAGCACATATGCTAGGACACAACAACCTCCTAAACAGACCGAGTGCAGATGTGAGCAGCATATGGGAACCGGTATTATGGAAGGATAGGAGAATATTAGATTTATAAGCCCTAAAATTCACACCATAATTGCCCACGCGGATATACCGTGCTTATTTATCGTAGGTCTTTACCGGGGTTATTTTCCGTAGGTTTTTACCGGGGCTATTTTCCGTAGGTTTTTACGGCAGTTATTTTTCGTAGGTTTTTTACCGGGGTTATTTTTCGTAGGTTTTCACCGGGGTTATTTTCATAGGATTTTAGCAGGGTTATTTTTCTTAGGTTTTTACCGTGGTTATTTTTCGTAGGTTCTTACCGTGGTTATTTACCGTAGGTTTTTACCGGGTTTATTTTTCGTAGGCCTTTACCGTGGTTATTTTTCGTAGGTTCTTACCGTGGTCATTTACCGCAGGTTTTTACCGGGGTTATTTCCCGTAGGTTTTTACCGTGGTTATTTGCCGTAAATTGTTTTACCGGGGTTATTTATCGTAGGTTTTACCGGGGTTATTTTTAGGAGGTGGTTTTGTTCCCACGGATAACTCTAGTCAGTGTAATATTTTCTCACCCTTCTGGGAATTCTAATTGTTAAAAAACATCACCTTGTCATCTATTTGTGTACACGCCTTTTCTTCGATCCATTTTGATCGATTTCAAAAACGAATAATTCTACATTGTACTGTCCTCTTTGTCTTAACCCAGGGTGGCTAAATAAGAATATCTATCTATCTATCTATCTCTCTCTCTCTCTCTCTCTCTCTCTCTCTCTCTCTATATATATATATA
>NC_068987.1:107218133-107222624 GCF_001194135.2 Octopus bimaculoides
ATATATATATCACCGAAAACAATCATTATTAAACAGGGACCGGTTTCAAAATCTAACAATCTTACCGACTGTCTATTTCTCTTCAGCCTGATTTGTAATGCAACCATAATCATCAGACCCCCATACAAAGTTGCCCACCGCCATAGGTGCGCGTGTATATGGTTCTGCTAATTACAGCTTAATGGTAAAATTCAAAAGTCTTCGTTTTGGCGCGCTAATTCCAGGAATATGTCTGCAGAGAATATTTACTGCGTCGCATATATCCAGTATGAGAACTCGGTAAGGGTTAATATATTATTAAAAAATATGGCAAAAAATCATATATTAATTAATATCGATTAATTACCAGGAAGCTAGCACATTTAAAGAATCAAAGAGATATATATATACCTGCCTGCCTAAATACCTACCTACCTACATATCTATCTCTCTATCTACCTATCTATCTGTATGTCTGTTTCTCAGCCTATCTGTCTGACTATCTATCTATCTATCTATCTATCTATCTATCTACGTACCTATCTCTATCTGTCTCTCTCTCTCTCTATCTATCTATCTATCTGTCTATCTATCTATCTATCTGTCTATCTGTCAATCTCTGTTTACCTCTTTCTTTCCATGACCAGTGAATCACGTAGTTGTCTGTGTTGACGGCTGCTGCTTCACTATTTGGAAGTAATGTATAAAAACAAAAACAAAACAACAAAGAACCACAACAATGAAAACAAACGCAAAACGATATTTCTAACGTATTAAAATATAAGACGTACCAAAGACATTCACAATATTGCTTAAAATATTTTGCGAACGGAAAGAATTTTAATTCCCCACCACCATCCCACAAAATTCATTAGTTTTCACGTGTTTTCAGATTTTTTTTTTCTTTTTGCGAAATACGTAGAAACATACGGAGATTCTGACTCTAAATAAATTTCTGGGAAAAGTAAAAAATTGAAAAATTTGGTAGGGGTGGGGGTGAGAATTACAATCTTAAAATGCAGTGTTTTTTTTTTTTTTTGCAGAATCAGAATCTCCGTACTCGAAAATGGGGGATTCTGTAAAAAAAAAAAAAAAAAGAAAAGAAATAAATAAAACGAAAGTGTGTGCGGTCCATATTCTTTACGCCCGCCAAATAATTTATAAAATGTTATTTTACAGGAGTGTTGAATAAATCTTACCGAGAGAAAATGTATTTATTTAGCGAAGATTAATTCGATTTTTATCGAATACACTAAGATTTAACGAATGTGTGCGGGAGTGTGTGTATGTGTGTATGAATTTTTATATGTATATGTGTATGTGTATATGTGTGTGTGTATGCGTGCGTGTATGTGTGTGTGTGTGTGCGTGTGTAGCAAAAATTATAAAAGGGAACAAATATAAATTGTGAAACCTTATCGACTCCATAACATTACCTGATAATCCAAAGGGGAGACGCGCGCACGCACACCTACATATAATGATATATCTATATAAATATATGCACTTATATATGTATTTGTACATACATACATACATACATATTTGGTTATATGCATATGTGCGCGTATATATGTATGTATGTATATATGTATGTACACATAAATGTATATCCGCAAATAGAAAGAACGATCTACATATATACAGTGATAATGCATAACCGTGTTGTGATAATAAGATCATATCTCGTAATATATGGATGAATATGATATTTCTTATTATCCGATTCAACATATTGCTTATGTTGCAGTATATGTTATAGTACGGATTCATATATGGGATTTTGCATTAGAAATTAACTTTGCAACAGAGTAGTTCGAATCGAAACTCGATATAACTCTATCCTGCTCAGTGTGCATGCTTGGGTGTATGTGTGTGTGTATGCGCGCGCGATGTGTGTGTGTGTGTGTGTGTGTGTGTGTGTGTGTGTGTGTGTGTGTGTGTGTGTGTGTGTGTGTGTGTGTGTGTGTGTGTGTGTGTGTGTGTGTGTGTGTGTGTGTGTGTGTGTGTGTGTGTGTATCCGTGTATGCATATCAAGTCATCGTGGATTAATACAGATAGTTTTACGTTGGATAGCTTCGCTGCTTCAATTTTAGAATACCTGAATAGCAACAGTTCTCATTTGTTGCTTGTCCCTCCCCTAAAATTGTTCGCCTTGTGCCAACAATTTTGGAGTAAGGGTAAATCGTTTACGGCAACTCCGACGCTTCACTGGTACTTATTTTATCGACCCCGAAAGGATAAAAAGCAAAACTGCCCTCAGCGGGATTTTAACTCAGCGTTTCAAGACGGACGAGAAACCGCTAAGCATTCTGCCCAGTGAGCTAACTATTGTACCAGCTCACCGTCAAAGCAATAGTACATATTGCTTTCAAATTCTGTCACAAGGCCAGCAACCTCGGATGAGGGGTTAATTCGATTACATCGACCCCAGTGCTCAGCGCTCACTTGATATCAACTTTTATCGATCCCGAAATGACGGAATGCAAAATCGATCTCGGCGGTATTTGAACTCAGGACCGTAAGACGATGAAATACCGCTGTACATTTTGTCCAGCGTGCTGACGTTTCTGCTACCTCTCCTCCTTAGAGTAAATATTAACTTCAAATTTTGTCACAAGGCCAGCAATTTCGGGGGAAGGTGGTTAAGTGAATGGCTTCAAGTCCAGTGTTCAGCTGGTACTTATTATTTAATCGATTCCGAAACGATGAAAGACAAAGTTGACCGCGGCGGAATTTGAACTGAGAACGTTAAGTCAGAAAAAAATGCCGCTAAGCACTTTTAGGGACGCGGTAACGGTTCTGCCAGCTCACCGCCTTTCATATTTATTATGTCAGATAACAGCAACAGTTCATATTTATTATGTCAGAGAGTGGGTTGAATATAATTTGGAAGATGAAAAGCGGAGTGACGAGGGGAACATAAATAGCTGATAGGATAACACCCGGAACATATTGGGATTAGTGAGTATTGTTGTTGGCACCCCATCGCTTACGACGTCGAGTGTTCCAATCAACCGAACAGCCTGTTCGTGAAATTAACGTGCAAATGGCTGAGCACTCCACAGACACATGTACCCTTAACGTAGTTCTCGGGGATATTCAGTGTGACACAGTATGACAAGGCTGACCCTTTGAATTACAGGCACAACAGAAACAGGAAGTAAGAGTTAGAGAGAGAGAGAGTTGTGGTGAAAGAGTACAGTAGGGTTCACCACCAACCTCTGCTGGAGCCTCGTGGACCTTTAGGTATTTTCGCTCAATAAACACTGACAACGCCTGGTCTGGGAATCGAAACCGCGATCCTAACCACGTGGCAATTGCGCCTCCACTCTGAGTATTGTAACAATGGTAGTAAAAACACTGAGGGGAGATAACATGTCATTGAGCAAGATGTTGGGTGAGTTTGCGAGTGTTTTCATGACACCTGAACGAATGACATTCACCTGGACAGATTCTAGGTAGTTTGTGGAAGTTGTTTTGCTTATGATGCCTTTAAACAAAGGCCTACTCCGGCAGGTGCACTTTAGCAGTAAACGATAGCGTTTAGTTAAAATCTTTGTCTTAGAGTTTTTTGTACGGTTTTTAATTTGAGTAAAAACAAACGAATTTGTGACGGTAGTTTTGCACATAGCTTTTAGACCAATTAAATTTCTGACATAGTTCTGTTTAAACAACACTAAAAACAACAAACAAAAACACAACTTTTGAAGTCTGGTGATGAGCACAATGAAGTGAAATAAGGTAGAATTTGTTCTAAACGTGATTACTGCTAATTCTTCTGCAATTATAAGTTTTTAAATGATGCTTAGAACGGAGTAATTGTGAGGTGAGATAAAGAATTAAACATTCGTTGTGAGTACGCTACATAGAAAAATAATAGGAAAGCGTGTAATGTAGTTCAAGATAAACTATGTTAGAAAAAAAAAAGAAAGACAAATTGGATTACCGCACCTGGCGTGGATATGATAGCAGGGCAACTTGATCAGGATTGGTCTCGATATAGACAAGAATAGAATCAACATAAACTACAAAAATAGCAACCACACAAGCAACATGAGCATAATACTATTGTAGATGTAACTATAGGGAAACTATTTTAAAAGATTCTTTGTCGGATGAGAAGAGACAGTTTAGTTACTATTTCCTCATTTTGTTTGCTATCTTTTATTACAGAAATGCAACAGTTTTTGTGTCACTGTATCAGAGATTCACAGTTAGGAGATCAACATTTACTTTGATTTGGGCACGGAATTATTATATGCCTGTATATGTGTTTGTATGGTATGTAATCGCTTGCTTATAATGGCTTTTATATGCCCTCTGGGTTTAGATATCAGTCGGCTTTGATGAGAAGTATTATTGACCTTGGAACTTGTCTCATTCAAATTGATACTTTAATCTAATCACTCAAGAAATTGAGCCTTACGCTGTTATTTCTTGAAAAGAGTTCACCGCAATGATTTTTCATTGCAATATATATATGTATATATATATATATGTATATATATA
>NC_068987.1:107222715-107223689 GCF_001194135.2 Octopus bimaculoides
CTATATATATATATATATATATACAGCTAGAAAGCATGTTAACCTCATGAAGTGATGACTGCATCCAAGGAAATACCTGTTCAATACCTAGTATTTTGGGGGGAATGAAATTCTCCTAAAACGATAAACGATAGGTATATGCATAAAGCATACACAGAATGGGGGAAAAGTAAGTAGGGAATGAAAATTGGTATTAAAATCTATATGATGAATTTCTTTATTGCATAGGAAACTGAAAGTAAATCTTCATATTTCAACGTAAGCACTGGTGGCGTCAA
Organism: Octopus bimaculoides; assembly: GCF_001194135.2. Classification (NCBI taxonomy): domain Eukaryota; kingdom Metazoa; phylum Mollusca; class Cephalopoda; order Octopoda; family Octopodidae; genus Octopus; species Octopus bimaculoides. Next base: position 107,222,994 of record NC_068987.1, read on the forward strand.
CCAGTAACCTCAAACGACTAGGAATGGAAAGAACAACTTTCTTTAGGACGTCGGGTGGGATAACATTGAGAACCGTGTCTCCAAGTCCTCCAGTGTGGAAAGTGTTGTCTTGTGAACCTCCTCTTTTGTGTAACCCCACCGGTAAAAATCACATGGAGTGTAATCTTGACTTCTGCACTTCTGCGGTAACAGCCTTCAGATTTTAGCACCTGCAAGGAATGGAGTCTCCCCAGACAAAATTACAATTCATCATGCAATACCGTACACATCGCGTGTCTTATTAGTCCACCTTCGAGCTACTTGAGGTGTTGATTTTTGCGGACTGCCCGCTATTAACCATTTCAGGCACTGTTGCCACGTTTTCCATTGATTGGGACGTGGTTAGACGGCCGCTTCTTGCATCGTTCGCAAGAACAGTGGTCATCAGCTCTGGATGTAGTGTTGCATGCTTACATTTCCAATGCAAGCAACCACCCCTGAAACAAAACAATGGAATTCGACGCTTCATAGCCTGGTGCAATCTTAGCTCGCTCATGAAAATTCAAACCACCGGCCATCTGTAAAAGAAGAAATAAGAAATTGACCATTTATTTGTTAATAATAAACATTTATGAATAATAGCAAACATCTATTAACTTCCTAATCTCCATATTCTTTTCTTCTATTAAATTGCTATAATATATATATATATATATA
>NC_068987.1:107223889-107226662 GCF_001194135.2 Octopus bimaculoides
TATATATATACATATACGCATACCTATATATGAGCATGTATTCATTCGTACGTACATAAAAAACATAGAAAAATACATACGTAAAGTTTAGAGAATATTTAACAATCTGTCCTGAGCAGCGTTCTGTCTTGAAAATGGGACCGTGAAAGAAATATATGTATAAACGAAGAAATGAAGAAAAATATATAAATAGATTGATAGATGGCAAGTTAACAAATAATTACACAAAATAATTATCAACATACAGCTGGACGGTCAATAAAGAAAATATAGATGGTTATATTATATATGTATAAGAAAAAATTTAGCGCTGATTCATAAAAGATATTTTGACAAGAAATCTAAAAACACGGCACACCAAAGAGTTTTATGGGACAGCTGCTTGAGTGATCACGGTATAACATACCAATAAATATGTCTGTTATATAAACACAAGTAAACGTCGGAGTACAAACATACATTTACACACACACACACACACACACACACACACACACACATATATATATATATATATAATATATATATATATATATTTATATACACACACATATGTATGTATATACATATATATATATTCATATATACATATGTGCATATATATACGCACACATATGTATATATATAAACATATATTTCTATATGTGTGTGTGTTCTATGTTTGTATATATCTATGTCTCTATGTATGCATCTGTGTGTATATGAATATGTTTAGGTTCAATCTTGTGTATGTGGCAGAAAGCGAGAAATGCGAAGTAATAGAAACAAAACTATGAAAATGATTTATCTAACCGTTCAGATGTTCCAGGATAGTGTTCCCATCATTCACATATTTATAGGTCATTTTATTTGGTTCATAAGGTCATACACGCGCGCGCACACATACACACACACACACACCCACTCATATATATATATATATATATATATATATATATATATATGCACATGTATGTTTGTGTGTCAGCATGTACATACATATATATATATATGTATATGCGTATGTATGTTTGTTTATATCTATATGCATATATATTGATTTTATATGCATCAGTGTAATTATCTATATATTAAGAAACACAAAAACACACACATATTCGACTTTATATTGTTACCGCTATAGGTCAAAGTCTGAAGTATGGTATACAGGTAACAACTGCTTACGTATGGATCCACGTAAAGATATAAATATGTATGTCTGCGTGTATACAGGCATGTATATACAGATAGCTAATTATATGTATATAAGTACATATGTGCATTCATACACACATATAAATACATACATAGAAACAGTCTGAACAGAGACAGACTGACAAACAGATAGATAGCTGGATAGATAGACAGACATATAGATAGACAGATAGATACACAGAGAGAGGGGGGGGGTAGAATTCTATTTTTTCAGGCATTATACTGCGGCGCTGCTGGTGCAATGCATTGAACAGTTTACGCGAACAAATCGAGCCAGACCATTGTAGGTTTAATCTGTCGTACTTATTTTATATCTCCTTCTTACTGGACAGGGAGAACAGAAACAAACCCTCTACGATTGCCTGGCGGTGAGGAGATGCATGCACGAATAGAAAGAGAATGCAAATACACATATATAGGAGGTCTGATCAAGAAGTATCCGAACTGTCGGTATAGTAACGAAGCTAAAGCATGCAGAGTGGAGCCACTTACAACACACTTTGGCCATCATTTCTGCTGTGCATGTGCTCTAAGTCTTAGCACTCCAGCTCCCTTCTACTGTTTACAGTAGTGCTTAGAAGGAAGGTGTGTAGCATGTGATCATCTCATTGACCATAACAGAGAAAGTTGTCATGGCGATACTTGCTCACAATCCTACGCAAAATTGCAGAAAGTCAATGAAGAGGAATATATGAGCCGCACAAAAGTATATGAGTGGTCCAGATGTTTCCAAGATGGTCGAAACATGTCGATATTGAGGAACGTATTAGGAGACGCGCAACCAACAGAACTGAAAGAAAATAGGAGATATACGTGCAGCAGTGAGGGAAAAATCGTCGAATTATCATCCGTGAGTTATCAGAACATGTTTAGATCAGTTACAATTGATTCCCATCCATTATCTTTGAAGATTTGGGTATGAGACACGTGTCTGCCAAGTGTGTGCCAACACTGCTTTCAGCTAACCAAAAAGGCACTCGGGTTTCAGTTGCACAATATTACCTTGATTAGGTCGAGAACGATGAAAATTATTTGGAAACTTTGCGTAGGCCTTTGAGTAGGTATCGCCAATCTTTTCACAAAATTTGAAGCAGATTTTCTGCACAACTTTCAGTTATGGTCAACACGACGATCACACGCTACACACCTTCCTTCCAAGCACTGCTCTAAACAAAGACAATGAGTTAGAATGTTTTAAGATCAGTGTGTGCTAAGCAGTGTCACGCTGCGTTCTTTAGCTTAATTACTAGAGTAATAGTCCGGATACTTATTGATCACACCACGTATGTATATTAACGAAACAAAATTACCTTGTGCCAAATTCAGTCACACGTATTTTGTCGCCCCGGGGCTATAGTACGTCAGCCTTGCTTCCAGTGCCACGTAGTGTAGCGTGACTGACCCACGTAAATGTAAAGCAGGACTTTTAACAACACATTGTAGCTGCTTTACCAGTCAGTTACGCTTGAGCCTAACGACATACATAAACAAATACATGAATACACACACATACACACATACATAATATATATGTATGCATGTATATATATATATATATATATATATGTATATATATATA
>NC_068987.1:107227440-107228928 GCF_001194135.2 Octopus bimaculoides
ACATGACCAGCCCATTGATCTCGGCCTTAAGTATGTTCTGGAATAAACAATTTGTCTAACTCGTTATTAGGTCTTCGATATTTGGTCTGAATATCATGGATGGTTGAGCATGACCTCGTTGGTGGAACTTCAAAACACACGCACACTTTATATGCGTATATGCATATCCATATATATATATATATATATATATATATATATATATATATGTGTGTGTGTGTGTGTGTGTGTGTGTATGTGTATGTGTCTGTGTGTGTGTGTGTGTATGTGTGTGTGTGTAAATATATATACATACACATTTTTATATAAGTGTGTATTTGTATTTATATATGTATGTATATAATTCATGTACATGTACAATGATACAAACAAACACATTTCGGTAGGCGTGTAGAAAATGCTTGTATTTGTATACACACCATATATTTACACACTTATACAAATATACATTAATATGAATGTATTTATAAATATACAGATTTATATCCATGCGGGTGCGTGTGTGTGTGTCTGTGTTTGTGTGTGTGTGTGTCTGTGTTTGTGTGTGTGTGTGCATGTTTGTGTGTGTACAAGTGTGTATAACTACTGCGTTTATCTCTTAGCTTGTAGAACTAGCATTTTTGCTTATATATACACATATACACATATACGCATACTTACATACATTATCCTGAATGTCTATATATAATGAATATATATATATATATATCTTTGTGTATATGTTTACGTGTGTGCGTGCGTGTGTTTGTGTGCGTGTGCATATACTCGCACACACAGCCACACGCACATAGCATTATTTCATGCACAGCCACGAAGCTCCGACCTGCCAACATATACATATGTGTTCTTGTGTGTTTCTTTGTGTGTGTATGTCTTTGCTTGTAAAGAAATGTATTTGTTCGAGTGTATGTGTCCATGTGCATGTGTATGTCTATGCATATATGTGTCTGTGTGTGTCCATACATATGCATAGGTTTCAGCGTGTTAGTGTAGATATAACCATGTGTATGTACAAAGTTTCCTCCTCGGCGTTATAGCAAACATTTATATCTATATTCTGATGCATATCTTACTATTAATATTTACAGAATTCCTCAAACAGTATAAGAGGGCTCAGAATCATTTTAACCTAAAGTGCAAATATGAAGTAGCCATTATTAAACATTTTGTAGATGCCATAATGATATATATGTTATATGCGCCACCGCATCCAGCTTCACTATTATGTATTTTAAAGCAATTTCATCTTGTAATGTTATGAATTTGATGGTGTTTGTGGTGGTGTTGGTTGTGGTAGTGGTGGTAGTGGTAGTAGTGGCTGTGTTGGTTGTGTCATTTAGAATAGTTTCCTAAGATGAGGAATATTAAAAAGGCTATTTATAGAAACATGACAATCTAGTTTCAATAAGATAAGTTTAAAAGCAACATATAATGGGACGTGTATGTATTCATCCATACATACATATATACATACATATATCTATGTAT
>NC_068987.1:107229091-107233948 GCF_001194135.2 Octopus bimaculoides
GGGGGGGGGTGTGTGTGTGTGTGTGTGTGTGTGTATAGATAGCTACACATACATAAATATATATACATGTATTATGTAATTACATATAAAAATGCATTTACATTTGTAGATACAAATGTATCAAAAAGATAAGCAGCAAGGCCATAGAGGAAGAAATATTACTTCATTTACACCAAATGCATACACGCATATATGTATCATATACAAGCATATGTAAATATGTATATATTTGTTTGCGCATGTGTGTTTAGACAAGGGTGTACCTATACACACACGCAAGCGTACATAAAGTCATACACATCTCTTTATTTAATTCGGGTTAACTTGCACTTTAATGCATTCTGTAGGGTAAAAATGTAAAAAAAAAACCCAAAAAACATCGATGTAACAACTGCGTGATTTATCAACACCGAACGAAAAGATAATATACGCTATGCTTTTGAGATGCACAAACGACACTTTCTTATCGGTTAACTATGCACTTTTAACTAGGATATATTGTTGTGTGTTACTATATATATATAATGAAACATATAAAGTACTATGATCGTACAAAGCATTATACATGTTATACTACGACAAATGAAAACTAAGAACATTCTGACAAAAGCAGCTCCCAAGAAGAACACAGAGAAAAAAGTAGTTAGACTGACCATACGGGTGAGTACCAGTAGTAAGGAAGAAAACAATCTCTGGAGCATGAAAGTCCCCAGATATGAAATGGAAAGAAGAGAGAAGGAGCACACAAAAATGTGTAAATTCCACCTGCATTTTGTCTGCTAGCATTGCGACAACGTTTCGATTTCCCACTCTGAAAACCGTGTCACGCAGCACGACAAAATCTCCCGCCATATATATCAAAGGATAAACAACAAAGCAAAAGAGGAAAAAGTCTTGCTTCACTTACAGCAAAATGAAAATAGGCTGGTGTAGTACGCACTACTTCCAACACTCATCCCAAACCAAATGCCGTCATAATGACGGTAACTGAGCTGCAATCTTTCTAATATATGGCACCAGCAACTGACTTGGCTGCATGAATTTCAGTCGGAGCCATCCCCATGCAACATGCAATACTACCACGGCCAATCGATCTAGGATGACCACCACTGGAATCAGCAGAGTTATCAATCGATAATCTTACTAAATATCTGTGGACTGTTACCACTCAGTCACAGAGCCATAATTCCATTCCTGAGAGACCTTGTCACATGCTATCAAGCCCCATGCATTGTACCCACCGAAACACACCTAAATCCCGACAGCATGGATGCAGAAATATACATACCAATGTATATTGTATTGCAAACCGAAAAAAACAGATTCATGGTAGAGCTGCAATGTATATCCGTTAACGCCACACGTCCCTGAACTTTTTTTCATACTCAAAGTCAGTGTATAACATACTAATTGCATATGTAAGACAACTGAATATAGTAATATGTAACACTTATCACCCACCAGCCGTTCCAAATAACACGGGCCTCTTTGAATGCTGCTTTGCAAAAGTAGTAATAGGCCTAACTAAGTTAGAACAACACATCAGTGTACTTCACTTGGGTCGCTTCAAGCTGCCACATGTACAAGGAACTGACAGAATGATGCGATGCGAACAGGTACGGGTGGAGTCCCTGCTCACACTCACCAGCGAGTTAAACATGGAGCAAGTAATACTCCAGGCAACCAGAGCAAACAATACAATTGATCTCTGCCTCACAAAATATATTACTCATGTTAATGATTTGATTCAGGGATTGTAATCTGTTCTGGGCGTCTGTATCCTGTCTTTTGAACGAAAGGTTTGATAAATAATTTTAGCGGAACTGAAAGAGAATTTAATATCGAGTACATTTTGTAAGCGGATTCTCTCGATTAAAATGGCAACAATAAAGTGATTGGTATTCATTTTACTAAAAGCAAAATGATGTAAAGCAAAAGCGATTTTGGTAGGATTATATTTAAGGTGATGAGCTGGAAGAAACTTAAGGACATCGTACAAAATGCTTAGCGCCGTTTTTTCAGAGTTTTGTGTTCTGATTTAAAATCCTTCCGAGGTCAACTTTTACGTTTATTTCTTCGAGTTCTATAGAATAAATTACGCACTAAATATTAGGAATCAATGAAATTAACTTGACATTCACCCATCCCTCAAAAATGCTTACTTTGAACCCAGAATGAGACCGGCAACCAGTTGAGGATCAATGGTGTCATTTCGGTCGCTTATAAGCCATGACACCCGAGTAATCAGCTTTCTGAGTCACAGAGCTCAGAGAAAATTAAAAGCAGGACTGTCATTAATGTATCATTCTAGCAATGCCGCTGTTACCTTTTAGTATAATAAATGCCGTTACCTTTTGATATAATAAATGGCGGGGAGTTTACAGAATTGTTAACATACCGCGCAAAATGCTTTTTCCGTCTTCATGTTCTGAGTTCTAATTCTGCCGAGATCGACTTTGCCTTTTCATCCTTCCTAGGTCGATAAAATATGTACCACGGGAAAACTGGAGTCGATGTAATCGACTTAATCCTTCCCCTGAACTTGTTTGCCTTCTGCCAAAATTTGAAATGAATATAATAATTTGTAATAGATTCATAAGATCCTATCTGATTGCTACTTAGTATATTGCCTGCAGAAAACGAAAGGAGAAATACTCACTTCTGACCTTGATCATAAAGCCATAACTGAATAAGATAACGAGATCATAAAGAGATTTAATTGATAACCTCAAACTGCTTTCCTCGAAGTTCTCTCGTGCCAGTCAGTCTACTAACCTCAGCGCACTTTCTTTAACATTATGATGGTAAAGTAATTTCAGTCTTGTATAACATATCTTTGCATGAGTAATATAATTACATTAACTGGTTTCTATGATGGATACATTTTTTTTTTCGCGTTAGTAAACTATAATATCATTAAAACGCATCCAGACACTTGAGTGTTTATATTACATTAAAATCTAATCTACAAAACCTTTTGAGTACTCGTCTCTTCTATAACAAATAAGTGTGTAATACACACACACACACACAAACACACACACACACACACACACACGTATATATATATATTAATATATTCATGCATAAAAACATGCACACGTATATGTGTGCTCATATATGGACTTATATAGTTTTATGTATTTAATATGTATGCATATATATTTCAAAGTACGTACATATCCATATGTATGGACGAATAAGTATGTATATTCACGTATGTGTGGTTGGGAGGGGGTGATTGCATTTATTTTATAACTGATATAACTCTACATAATTATTGTAGTACAGATATTTCCAGAAACATAAATTGCCTCTTTTCCTTCACAGGGAGTTTAAAACTACATAATATCATTTTTAATAACATTAACTACAGTAATATTGATAATGACCTTAAACTTCCATCAAAAATGTTTTCTTATTTTTGACTGAAATTTTACATAAGCCACCCTCGACGCAATTTTAATTACCCAGTCAAAATCTTTCATAAATATTATACTCTATCCATATATTACAGCTTTTGCTTAGATCTTGTTTATGTTTTTTTATGTAATCAAAATCTGTTGTGTCTCAACTGACTTGCGTGTGTACATATTATATATGTACATATCATGTATATACATTTACGCATACGAGCATACATGTATGCAGGTACATGTATGTATATATATTTATATATACATGTATATATATGCGTGTGTTTCTGTGTGTATGTGTATGTAAATATGTGTGTACGTATGTATAGATATATATGTAAATATGTACATGTGCATATACATATGTATGTGTGTGTATGCATGTGTGTTAAATATAATGAGACAATAAAGCGAAGGTTGTGTAGAATTTACAGTATATTTATAACGAGAAAGTTAGTCCTACAGCTTTTTCTGGGATATTAGGGATATCCCTTCATCAGAAACGATTTGAGATAGTTGCATAGACAGAAATAGTAGAGCTCAATATTAGGAGTACTTCTGGAAAAGGATAGAAATACGAAGTATAAAGGGAAATAAAAGAATAAAAGTGGAAATGAAAATATATGTAGAATGTTATAGTTGCAGTTCCATTATCCAAGGAAAGTGGTTTGTAGAGGTGGTAGAAATGCTTCTTGTCAATAGTATGTAAGCTCCGATTGGTGTTCATATTTTCTCATTACAAATGAAAAGTGTGGAGATGTAGATTGTATGTGCTATAAGGGTCTTGAGGTGTGAACGAAATTTAAGAAGGTAGTAGTAGTTTAAACTAGATAGAGAGGAGAGAAAAGGTGTGTGTGTGTGTTAAAATGAGAAGGGTCAAAAGGAATAGGAGAGCAAAGAAGACAGAAAGAAAGAAAGAAAGAGGAAAAGAAAATGAAAAACTTGAAAAGCATGAAAAAAGTGAAAAAGTATCAAAAAGGAAAAAAAAAAAGTGTTGGTGGTCAAGATATTATGAGGGGAATGGGAGAGGAGTAGGAGAAGGATATGAAGAGATAAGAATGTAAGGAATGAATATTGTGAGGAATGGGAGGTGCGGTGATATGTTCGAAAGGCATTAATGTGGAGGGACGTATAGAAAATGGTAAAGGAGAGGGATACTAACGGAAAGGAAGAATAATAAGATATAATGGTCAAGTTTCTGAAAATAGACAGAGGTCTTTATTTTATTGGTTAATGTGATAGTGGAGGCTGTGGAATCAGAGAAAGAAAGAGAGTTTCCAGTGATACATGTATAAATCTATCGACTTTTGTTTCGCTCTTCAATGTATATGTGTTCCATGGAAGCAGATTAGAGAGCCTACACTAGAAATACATGCATATGTAAGCTTATGTGTAAGGGTGTGTTCGTATATATGTATGTATGTATGAATATATATATATA
>NC_068987.1:107234287-107236866 GCF_001194135.2 Octopus bimaculoides
ATATATATATATATATATATATATATATATATATATATACACATATATACATACATGCATATATATACATACATACATGCGTCTCGAGTTTTTTATCGGTAAAACGGAAATTATAATGAAAAAGTGTTCGTTAGGAAAACCTCATATGTATCTAAAATTCACTTTAATTCATTCGCCCATCCATCAGCATCCATCATATACTCCTCTATTTTCATATCATATGTTATACAGCTCATCGATCTTTATTATCTAGAAAGAGCAAGTTATATTTTTAAAAACTCCGAAAAAATACAAAATATATATTATAAAACCACCAAATATACAACACAATATAATCGGGAAAACTAATCAAATAACAAGGTAATTATCATATATTTTTTTAATATTTTCTTTTTTTAAATTAACGATTTTAAAAAATATTTTGCATTCCTATGGCTCTATCTATTCATCACACAGAACATGTTGCGATTTTGTCGTAAGGAATCCTAGAGAATGGAAATTAGATATTCCCCTTTTGAATATGCAATAAGCTGATGATAGCTTCGTATTTGGATCCAAAGATGAAATCAGTAAATTAAAACTCAATTATGTTTGTTGCAACCAGATCTTGATTGGATATTACTACTACTACTACTACTACTACTACTACTACTACTACTACTACTACTACTGTTGTGGTTGTTGTTGTTGCTCTTGCTGCTGCTACGGCTACTGCTGTTTCTACTGCTGCTATTGCGGCAGTTAATGATCTCTAGTTTAGGATCATAACCTTATCAGAAACATACATCAGACAGCAATTCATCATGAGAGTGTGCCTTCATGTATATAGATATATGCGTTTGCGTGTATGTGTGTGCGTGTGTGCATATATGTGTATGTGTGAGTGTGTGTATGCATCTACATATCGATATATTTATACAGTTATACACACACAAGCACACGCACATATATATAGGGATATACATGTATATATGTATATGTATATATGTTTATATATATGCATATATACTCGCATATATTCACAAATATATGTTGTTACTTTTATTACTATATATATGTGAGTGTGTGAGTGTGTGTGAGTATTATATATTTACTATATGAGTGGCTGTGTGGTAAGTAGCTTGCTTACCAACCACATGGTTCCAAGTTCAGTCCCACTGCGTAGCACCTTGGGTAAGTGTATTCTACTCTAGTCTCGGGCCGACCAAAGCCTTGTGAGTGGATTTGGTAGACGGAAACTGAAAGACGTCCGTCACATATGTACATATGCATATATATATATATATATATGTGTGTGTGTGTGTGTGTGTGTGTATGTGTGTATGTTTGCGTATGTTTTTGTCCCCCCACCATCGCTTGAGAACCGATGCTGGTATGTTTACGTTCTCGTAAACTAGAGGTTCGGCAAAAGACAAGGATAGAATAAGTACTAGGCTTACAAAGAACAAGTTCTGCCGTCGATTTGTTCGACTAAAGGGCAGTACTCCAACATGACCGCAGCGAAATGAGTGAAACATGTAGAAGAATAAAGGAATACACATATGACCTCTAAGCTAAACTGACCGTCTGTATAGACGAAAAGGGGCAATTACATATATATATATATATATATATATATATATATATCCGTCCATCTGTCCATATATACATACATGTGTATACATATATATTTATATGCTTTACTGTGTACGTATCTATAATTATGTTTACATGTGTTGTTATATATTTGTATATGCGTGCGCTTGTATGTTTCACTTTCGTATCCTGTATACGGTCTTGCAAACTGATGGAGAAACAGAGATCCTTTTTACTTCGAATTTTCAAATGTCATTAGATCGAGATAGAAAAGCAAACATAACGAAATGGCTTAACCTATGGACATTACTGATGGTACTCTTGCGATTGCTATCAAAATATTAATGATTTCCGTGTATTTGCATAAGGCTTGATTTCATGTTTTGAAGCAGTAGATTTTAGTCATTTAATATTCATTCTAATGCTAAAGATATTCGCCCGTCATTAAATTACCATAAATACATCTTTTTCTGTCCCGGATTGTAGCCTGCTTGAATCCGTTGAATATATGAATACGTGAAAATTATATCTTGAGAATTTCTAAATATCTTGTTCAGTGTTCAGCGTCCGTTTGAGTGTTATTTTTGCGTTTATTTTTTGCAACACTGGACAAGTAGGCCAGTAATTAAATCATCTTGTCTGAGGGTGGTTGTAAAGGAGCAGGCATGGCAGTGTGGTGAAGAACATTCCTTCGTAATCACATCGTTTCGACAGTGTATTTTACTATTACTCCGAGAGAAACGATGTCTTGTATGTGAATTAGGTAGACACGTTATATGTGAATTAGACAGATAGAACATATATGTGTGTATGTAGGTGTGTGTGCATATATGTGCATGTATCTTTTGAACACGTGTTAACTTGTTTATGCTTAGCGGTAAAGTATACTTATAGACAAAGTAACAAACATTGAAAAGAGTAAATACTTCAAGGCGGCGTCCTAGCATGACCGACGGCCAATGACTGGAACAAGTAACACACACACACACACACACACACACACA
>NC_068987.1:107236914-107239414 GCF_001194135.2 Octopus bimaculoides
TATATATGGGAGAATATACAAATAATAACAACAGACGAGGACAGGTGGTGTAAATAACAAAAGTATATATTAGTATGACGCTCGGGAATACGGAAAGTCTTTGACGTTTCGAGCTACGCTCTTCAACAGAAAGAATACGGAGACAAGGAGAAAAACACGGAGAAAAAAAATTGAATAGTGTTCAGTCAACGGTCAATCATAATATATATACACACTTAATTTCTTACTAGTTTCATGTGTGCCAGCGCACGAAAATCTCAGTCCTTGAACAACTTTGTTAATTCTGCTAAATATTAATAACAATAATACTCATTTCTGCTGTTGTCCCATGGCTTGACATTCTGGTAGGGAGGGCGGCTAGTCAATGAAATCGACCACATTTTTTGACTGGTACTTATTTTATCGGCCTCGAAAGATGAAAGGGAAGAGCCAAACTTTTGGGGAATTTGCACTCGAAACGTAAAGATAGACCAAGTGCCGATGCTCTCCACTCATCGACTTAATTAATAAATTCAATAACCATGGTTTCAAATTTGGGGCAAGCCCAAGTTCGGGTGAGGGGATAAGTCGACTATATCGATCATATGGCTCATCTGGTATCGACTCCGAAAGGATGAAATATACCCTATATTTTCTGTATAATTATTTTTAAAAAAACAGATTTACTCTGCGCATCAATTAATTAATTAGTAATAATAATAATAATAATAATAATAATAATAATAATAATAGATATACACTGGAAGCTATGCCAACATTATGGAATAGCAACAGAAAAAAGATGGTATAAACACACGCCAGAAAAGGTCACAGAAAACGAGAAAGCAACCATACTCTGGGATATGCCAATACACACAGATAGAGAAATTAAGGCAAATAGACCAGATATAGTTGTCAAAGATCATGAAGGAAAAAAATGCCTTCTAATTGATGTTTCAATACCAGCAGATGACAACGTTTCTCTAAAAGAAATGGAAACACTTTCAAAATACAAAGACCTGGAAATAGAGATAACTCGAATGTGGAATCTAAAAACAGAAACAATTCCTATCATAGTAGGTGCCTTAGGTATAATAAAAAAATATTCAGACAAATACATAACAAAAACACCAGGACTTACAAATATATATAACATACAGAAAATTGCACTACTGGGTACTGCACACATTCTACGCAAAACACTTTCAATACAGTAAACATAAGAGCACCACAGCAAACCACAGCACATACCCAAGGCGCACAGAGCTGCGCTCGGTAGTGAAGTGAAAGCACGTTATAAAAATAAAACTACTGAATAATAATAATAATAATAATGATGATGATAATAACAATAACAATAATGAGGGCATGCACTGCTTTCTCACACAATAATAATAATAGCCTTTCTTCTAAAGACACAAGGTATGAAATTTTGGTGGAGGGGGATAGTCGATTACATCGACCCAAGTGCGTAACTGGCACTTAATATATCGAGCCCGAAAGAATATAATATACCCCCGTAAATTCAGTATCATTTTTGACAAAAAAAGAGGAAATACAGATTTATTCGTCCCCAAGCAGTTTCATCACAGGAACCAAGATTGTCAGGCTCTGGCAACGTGATCCTCTGAGGAGCCTGCTAAATCTTATGTTCAATGGGGCTGAATCTTTTGAATGATGATGCAGAATGTACGTGGTATATTATACAGTTTGTGTAAAAGAAATAAAGGAAAATACAAATAAAATTATTTAAAAATTCGAAAAAAATATGAAACTAATTATGTCTGGGTGAAATAACAGTTTATTCAAAGTAGCCGCCCTCAGTTACCACAATTGCCTTATGGCGGCTCCTGAACAATGGAGTGTGCGTTTTTTATTATAACCTCAAGAAGATCTTCGAAGACATTGATCCTAACCATTAACTCCACCTTGCTGTTGCAAACAGAGCGGTTAGTGCCTTTATCAACTCCGCCCCACAATTAATAATTCGTAGGAATACACTTCGGAAATAATTAGTCCAGAAAATGGGGCCGGTAAAATCGTAAAAAATTTCAAGCAGTCACTTCAGAATCTTCCTTGAGGTATGGCAACGCGACGAAACATGTCGCCACATACATGGCTTATCTTTTGCAATAATGAGATTGACTTCTGCCTCTAGAAGCTTCATGTAGCCGTCAGAATTGAGTTTGAGTCCTGTTAATCAGTTGTTCGATGCCACGGCTTCGTAACATTCATTGCACATTTCACAGAGCACCGAGTTAAAAATCATAATGTCGACATTTTGATTTGCGATACAGGTATAACTTTTTCAATATTCCAATACCCTTCATTCTCCTAACAATGTGTTAATTAAATTTTATTTTTCCTTATGCCCTCCACTGTCGTTGAGTGTGCACAAATACATCGAGCTGTACATGAACAAGAAAAAAGAAAAGGAGAAAACGATCGACGCATTTGACCCGAACACTCTGTATATGTAACTAATATCAAATATGTTGAATGCCTCTGCTCTTTTTTGGTT
>NC_068987.1:107241004-107241691 GCF_001194135.2 Octopus bimaculoides
TATATATATATATATATATATATATATGCGTGTGTGTGTGCGTGTATGTGTGTGTGTATGTGGGCGTGTGTATGTATGTATGTATGTATGCATTATTTTATATATACGTGCCAATGCTAGGATTTGTTTACTTATATTCTGACAGACCACGAACGTCTGCATATATTAGGCGTATGATTACAGGCTCGCGCGGATATATATATATATACGTCTGTGTGTTTGTGTATGTATGTGCATATGTGTGTATGTATATATGCATGCATGCAGAAATTCAGTTAGGAACAATATGTCGTGTAATTGAAGAGACTTCTAGTCAGGCATTTATAATTGCAACATGATTGAGGATAATGTTTTATGTAAACTCTGCAATTAAATATGCATACTGTTAAGTCTTAAATGCAACACACAATATTTTGATGATTATTCGTAACTTTTATAGTATGTATGCCTTTCATTTCACTTGTTTTAAATATCCTAATTTTTAAACATATAAATGTTAAGTTTTATCGTTTTAGATTGAATCTTAAGTAGATTTCCCTCCCCGAAATTAAAACAATGCTATTCCATCTTTACCTGTCTTATTTTTTGTTTATATTGGTATTTAAGTATCTAGTTTATACGTCTGAATGCATATGTGTACATACATGCTTATATACCTGTATATATATATATATATATATATATATA
>NC_068987.1:107245744-107250474 GCF_001194135.2 Octopus bimaculoides
GGAAAAACTTTCAAAATACAAAGACCTGGAAATAGAGATAACTCGAATGTGGAATCTAAAAACAGAAACAATTCCTATCATAGTAGGTGCCTTAGGTATAATAAAAAAATATTCAGACAAATACATAACAAAAACACCAGGACTTACAAATATATATAACATACAGAAAATTGCACTACTGGTTACTGCACACATTCTACGCAAAACACTTTCAATACAGTAAACATAAGAGCACCACAGCAAACCACAGCACATACCCAAGGCGCACAGAGCTGCGCTCGGTAGTGAAGTGAAAGCACGTTATAAAAATAAAACTACTGAATAATAATAATAATAATAATAATAATAATTAGCCACAAAGGTCGATAAAAATAATTTTGGACATTACTAAACATGAAGGACAAAGTAGGGTTATATAAAGTGTCGTATAATAAGTCAATAACAATAAAAAATATAACAAAGAAAATGCATAAAGGATGCAAGCAACAACATGCTACTATAGAGACCCCATGACAAGTCCATAGCCCCACGACCACTAGGGCAACATCCCTCTCCCCATCTCTCTCTCTCAGCCTTAGAAACTCAAACAGGCACGCTCAAAGTTGACCCGTTGACCCGGAACAACTTAGCTATATAATCACCCACCTTTTAACAAAATTGCTGGAAGTTAGTTCTTCTCTCTCAACCCTCATCTGATGAGAAATGTATTTGTCTACAGCCCTTTCAGTCTAGACCACCACACAACCTCTTTCGCTACAGCCATGAGACAGATAAAATTTGCCTTCCTTTGCGGGGCAACAACAACAACAACAACAACAACAACAACAACAACAACAACAACAACAACAACAACAATAATAATAATAATAATAATAATAAAGTTGCGTAGCATTACCTTTAAATCTTTTAGTATATAAACAACTTTACAGAGACCAACATATGTTTCAACTGCACCGATTAGTAACCGTTGAAATTGCAACCGTAGTATAATACCGGTGCAGTTCCTTCAGGGTTTTACTCTTAAGAACATTATCGGATTTACATATTAACTCTCGAATACCTTATTTTGAATAACTACGTGAAAGAGAACCGGTAGACATTTTGGGTAATCCCTTACTATTGAAATATGTGTGTGTGTCTGTACACGCACACTCACAAACATAAATTGCAGACAGATTCTCATACACACAAAAGCATACGGAAATCTATACACACACTTTTGCTTCATAGGTCCGTTCCGTTGTAAGTGCATGCCTAACTTTCGCATACACTTACGACTTTGGGAATTGTGTGAGTGTTGTGTGTGCGTGTGTCTGCGAGAGATAAAGAGTGAGAGAGAGAGATAAATAGACAGGCAGACAGTGAGGGTGAGGGTGTAGAAAACTATATGAAAGGCAAACAATCAATAAAAGCAAGTGAAATGTGGTAAAACATACATGTGTTTAATTATGTGAAGATATTTGTTTTATGTGATTTGTCTATATTCTACCATCGCATAAACATACTTAGACAGGCCCACATACACGCAGAAAGAGAAACAGAGATACAGAGGCATAAAGTAGGGTAGATAGATAGATATTTAGATAGAGGGATAGATAATTTTCAGTAGGGAGTAAAGTAGATATTCAGAAATAGGTAGGTAGGTAGGCACGTAGGTAGGTAGACGGTTTGGTATGTACGTAGGTAGTTAGATACGTACATACATAGATAAATATATCGATAGATAGATACATGCATACATACATATATACATACATAAATACATACACGGACACCTCGCTTCATATTAATACATGTGTATGTATTTGGTTATGGTTGTTTTAGAAAACCGAACGTTAGCCTATATACCTAACCTTTTTTTAATAATGTTTTCTATTGTAAGCATAACGTCTGCAATTTAAGGGGAGGGAACTGGTAGATTACATAGACCCCAGTGCACGACTGGTACTTTATCAAGGCCGAAAAAATGAATGACGGAAGACCTCTGCACAGTTTGAACTCAGAACGTAAAAGCAGATGAAATACCGCTAAACATTTTTTCGGCGTGCTTAATAGTCCTTCTTGTTCACTGTCTTAATGAGAGTTTTAATAATGGTTTCAAATTATGGCACATACCCAGCAATTTTCGGTGGAGAAAGTATCTCGCTCACATCTATACTGGGCTTATTTTATCTACACCGAAAGGATGACAGGTAAAATCAACTTCGGTGGAATTTGAACTCAGAACATAAGGACGAACGAAATTACGCTAAACAATTTGCCCGGCATACTAACTATTCTACCCGCTCACCACCCATTAATAATCTTTATTCCTTGGTCTCAAATTTGGGTGGGAAGTCTAGTCGAATTTATCGACCTCAGTGTTACACTGATACCTAATTTGCCGACCTCGAAAGGATGAAATGCAATGTCGACCTCGGCGGAGTTTGAAATCAGAACGTAAAAACGGACGAAATGTCTTTAAGCCTTTCGCTCGGCGTGCTAACGGTTTGGCCAGCTTGCCGCAATTCATCGCCCTTTAATAATAGCAAATGTTGGTAATCGAAGCACTACGAAAGAAATTAGGCGGAAAGCGTGGGAAAGCGTGCAGCTAATTGAATGCATCACAATATCTGTTTGCACCTCGGTTAGGTGAAACGGCACGTTACCGCAGAGGAATTGGAAATCAGTACGTGCATGCAACACTAAGGATTTTATTCTAACGGTCTACGTTGCTTATTTAGGGATACAATACAATACTGCTTGAAATAGCCTGTATATTATCACTTGACCCGCTAGCAATAGCAGCAACCTGTTTTGGTCACATCTTCAATGTGCTGTATGAGAAAGTTGCATCTTATATAAAATAAATAATATTTCTTATCGGCACAAAATATTCCACATATCAGAGATAATCTTTATGTAGTGATGCGGTAGAAAATCTACCCTGAATCTCAGCCCACCACTTTAAATGCTACATAAAATTAAAAAGACTGGAAGCCGTGGCAGGAATTCCTACGAAGAACTTGACTCGTTCAATCCTGTTTTGTTACAGGAACTGGTTTGTGTAACAAGTTTAAGACGCAAGAACTGTTCAAACAGATTATGTTACACAAACTGCGTATTTCTATACATAATATACAACAGTATTTATTTAGAAACTTTCGCCTCAGCAATCAAAGCTATCGACGAAGAATATTATTTTGCCCCTTAATATGTCAGAAACAGAAAGAAAATTCCATTCCCCGCAAAGCACATCGTGAAATCTTAAAGGAAGTGAGAGCCCATACTGTAATCTATTATACACTTTCTGAAAAAATAAAAAAATAAAATGGATTAGTCATGGTTGGAAAGATTTAATTGGAGATTATATTCGAGTAGAGAAATCCTGGAAATAGGAACAACAATCACATGTCTACAAGAAAACAGTCATATATCCTTCACGTATCCTTCAGAGATTGCAGCTAAACTACCTTTGAAATAACATCTTTTTCTCTAAAACAAAGTTGTATACACTGAATAGAAGAGAATAAGCTGGTGAAACAGCGGAATGGTCATGGCCGGTAAGAACGAACATACAGGCTTATTCCATTACCATTGACGACGGATAAATAACAAAAACAGACAAAAAATATACAAATGTTGCATAAGACGATTCCACAATTGATAATATATCCCTACATACATTAATGTATGAAAATATTAAGTCAGGTCGAGGTAGAGGCTGTTAGTTTTCTGAGATGTAGATGAACACGAATATAGGAAGTAGAATTTAAGTTACTGAACGAGATATGCAATGACAGAGACATAGCAATGTCCAAGCCTGATTATCTACTCGCCTGGCACCGAGTGTAAAGTTTAAAAAAACACTTCACTATCAGTGCTACTGCTGTCCTAGCGGCCAGCAACACACACAAAGACAGAGAAACACTTGTCAATGAGAAGCGATCTATGCGGTGACTCGATGTACTAGACGTAGTAGATAATTCCTCTCAGAACACACACCACTATCTTTAAAGATTCGAAAGACATTTTGTGTAATGTAGTTGCGGAAAGCCTTCAAAAGACTGGAAGGTATTGGCTGGACTGCCTTAGAAAATATGGTTGATCTAGGATTAGACAACAACAGTATACAACAAGGCTACTATAACATCAAAGCAAAAATAATGACTTCAACACTACGAATTATTTCATTATTGCAATATATTATATGGTGTTGAGTTTTAACAATAGAGCAGAAATAAACGGCTCTGTTATGATTGGACGATAAGTGTGCAAACACTTAGAAAACTATATTGCTTGGTAAACAGTATAGCTAGGCAGAGTGCATCTGTTCACATACTGATTAATAAAAGCAAGCCAGAATATTCAATTAGGTGTCTGTTCGATAGATTTGATAATTACAATATCACTTCAATTTAACCACACCAAAGGGCCAATCATACTCATATCGAGTATCATACACAGAGACACACATACGCTTAACATACATGCATACATACATACTTATATACATACACACATACACATATAAGTAAGTACATATATGCATACGTACATACATACGTACGTACATACAAACATAGATATACGTACATATGAATATACACACACGCACATATATACATATGCACACGCATACAAACATGCGCACACACGCTCGAACGTACACATACGCCAATATTTGTATGTGTTCGTTTAGATATTTGCATTATATGCATATATATAGATGCCCTTCGTACAATATACAC
>NC_068987.1:107250776-107254804 GCF_001194135.2 Octopus bimaculoides
TATATATATATATATATATATATATATATATGTGTGTGTATACTCACACACACACACATATATATATATACATGCCTGTGTGTGTGTGCATATATATATATATATATGTATATATATATATATATGTACATGTATATATACATGTAAATACATGTATTTACATGTATATGTGCATATGTATGCATGGAAACACACATGCGCATATACGTGTGCATTATTTGTACGAATAGTATACATATGCATGTATAAATTTACAGACGTATATATATTCACATGTGAATAAGTGTATGAATGTATGTATGTATGTATGCGCGCATATATATATACATGCATACACACATGCATGCATATACTCATGTAATATATGCATATATATATGTGTGTGTATGTGTGTGTGTGTGTGTGTGTGTGTGTACGTGTGCATGTGTGTATGTGTGCGTATGTATGTGTATGTGTGTGTGTGTTTGCGTGTGCTTATGTATGTATATATTTATAATTGTGACGTTATTAATTAATATTTCATGTCCTGATAAATCGGCATAATTAATTAGTATGATCGATTAACGAATAAGGAAGGCATAGAGAGCGGAAAGATAACAGTGAGAATGGTAGAATGGTCTGTTTATTCATCGTTCATTGATAAATTGGTTTGATTATCTCACTTGACGCCCCTTGGGATAAAATGAGCTATAAGTCACCAATGAAATACTGAGGCTGCCACTGCTGATGCCGCGGCTATTTATCTCTCTGTACTTTATAACCTGCATTAATTTAAAATGTTGGTAAACATGACGAGCTCGTCGTGGACGAAAACAGCAATCGAAATAGACAGATGAACTAATAGTATGAATATAGCTATATAGTTCTTTTACTCTTCCACTGGTTTCAAGGAGTGTACTATGGCTATCAATGGGCACTCCTTTCTTGCAGTTTAGTCAGCCGTATCGGGCCAGATTCTATTTTCCAGAAGGCGCGTTGCGAGTGGTTAGGGTGTTGCACTGACTATCAGTGTCCTATGCTTTTTCTAGATCATTTCATTTCACATCACTCCAGTCTTGTCAGTAGTAAATAAGTAAGGGAGACTGCGACGGATTGGCTACCCTTTGAGTGACGATATTGTGATTCGATTCCTTATACGTGATGGAAAATGAGTAACCGTCCCTAGGAGTTCTACGAATCGAAGCAGTAATATTCAGATGCTGATTACTATTTCGCAATCTTCTACATTTTTTATAGATTTCAATAATTTATCAAATGTCTGAGTGGATTTTAGACAGTGAATTGTAGTGATCGAACGCCATGAATTATATGCTCCGAATCATTGCACACCGACTTGAAATGCCATCGAAGACATCTTTGCTTCTCGATGTACAAAGGAAATATCAGATGATCTGATCA
The DNA here is from genome assembly GCF_001194135.2 of Octopus bimaculoides. Taxonomy (NCBI): domain Eukaryota; kingdom Metazoa; phylum Mollusca; class Cephalopoda; order Octopoda; family Octopodidae; genus Octopus; species Octopus bimaculoides. The sequence goes on from NC_068987.1 coordinate 107,252,175, forward strand.
GAGCAGAGAATTAGGCAGAACTGCATGTGAGTATTTATTCTGGTCCTTTGCATTCTGAATTTTCGATCTGTTATTTGAATCCGGTACCTGAACGGCTACATGTTAGTGGATTAATAACAATGTTAGCTCTCGAATATCGTGGTTTTTTTCACTTTTCATACTCTCTTTCCATCTTCATTGTTCTGCTAAATTTGGTTACAGCGAGCAATAAAAATTACCCCCTTGCTACCATGTAACTACGGTTTTACTCTAACCGTACAGTATACTGGGACAGTGCTTTCTGTTTTGGCCTCAAGTTAATCATACAACGTTCTATTCTCTTCTTTCAGCAGGGAATCGGGTCGTAATAGAGGCTGTGACTTTCCTTATAGGTAGATGCACACGAATATAGAACGTACAGTTTAGGTTGCTGAAGGAGATATGAAATTACAAAGACAGTGCAATGTCCAACATTATACACAAGTGTGTGTGTGTTTGTATGTGTATGTGTGTGAGCGTGTGTGAGTGAGTGGGTGAGTGAGTGAGTGTATGTGTGTGTGCGTGTGTGTGTGAGAGAGAGAGAGAGAGAGAGAGAGAGACAGAGAGAGACAGAGAGAGAGAGACAGAGAGAGAGAAACATTTGCGCAATTTCTATCCACTAAATTCCACTGATATTTCTATTGGTTAACTTGAGGCCAAAACGGGGGAAAAAAGGCCCAGTATACTACACGGTGACAATAAAACCGTAATTACATGGTAGCAAGGAAGCATTTTTTTATTTATAAATTACCCATAACCGGCCGTATTTTCATTGTAAAGTGATATTAAGTACTGCAAACTTACATTTGACGGTAGAAATGAGAACAAAACCCACTGAAAGAAACGGAAGCACTATGTAACGCTGTCCAGGTGACGGCCTTACGGTTTACACTTCAAACAGCTGCCAATGCGCTTCTCTTTCACTCGCTCTCTTTCTAACTTATTCTCTGTCTATCTCACTGTAGCTTCTCACTGTCAAATTTGTTTCTTAGCTTTATATTCCTTCTCTTTTTTTCTGTGATATTTTTTGAGCTATGACGCTATTGGAATTATATCGTTTTTCAACTACCTTTCTCTTCAGTAATTCTTCTTTCTCAGTTGTTGAGATAAGCAAACTATCACTATTACACACTTAGTTACTCGATTTAAAGCGCTCATCTTGGTTGTTACAATCACAACATTTCACTATTGAATTGCTCTTCTGAAGGTGCGGCTTGAAAAGAACGCATGCGATAATGTTTTCGGTGTTTCCAATACTTCAATGAAAAATTCCATTTAATATTCCAAGAAAAACCTGAAGAAATCTGGAAGAAACACTAGCCGAAAGGATCAAGATAAAAACTCCACTCCGAATATATCGCCATATAATAAACACATTAATATCCACGTAGATCCGGTATTTCAGCGAGAAATATTGCCATTTTTTATAACCACGGAGTGATTTTGAGTTCCCAGATCAAGGGACGAGTGTCTACAGAGGCAAAAGTTCCCCTACAGAAGAGGCATAAATGCCTCCCCCATAAACCCGTCACCTGGTGTAATCAGCTCCTCGCTTCAAGCTCTGGCTGCGCTACTACCATTAATCAGATTATTTTTGAGTTCATATTTCGTGATCTTCTATCCTAACTATTCGTTAAATAACCGGTAAATAATTACATAAAGTGAATAAATTGTTAGTTAAATAGCAATTAACTAATCTGTGAATTCTATTTCCGTGACATGCTTATGTAAAGTGAGCGTCAAAATATTATCTAATTACAAATAAATCGTTGTTGATATAAACCTTACATGGTCTAAGATGTCGGTTTCCGTGATGTATTCTGTTTAAAGTTTTCGTTAAATAATCACTAAATAATTATAAAATAATTAAGTATTAGTTTAAATAACTATTAGGTAGTCAGTCTATAGAACATTTTCGTGATATATCACATGTAAAGTTTACGTTAAATCATCATTAAATAATTATCAGATAATATGTTGGTTAAATAAACTATTTGTTATTCTAACTAAATTATCCCATAAAAAGTCGTTAACTACTGAAACTTAAATTATAAGGGTTTCATAGACTATCTAAAATATTAGTTCCAGCATCGTGGTCTGTCTTCATAAATCAATATTCCTATGCAGACCTTTTTCCGAAATATATTCCAATGGAAGCACTTAATTTCATTTCTTTTTTCTTTGTGGGGAAATACCTTGCATTATTTTGTCTTTGGTATGTCTTCGTGGTACACTGACGATCAGAAGTAACTAAATAAATAATTATTGATGTATTTCGTATAGACGTTTTAAGAAAAATCATGACTTACAGTTATAAATTGAGAGAAGCTTAGCAACTTCTTGAATATCTTGTATTGATCACACTTGTGTGTGTAATAAAGTGATGAATAACACGCTTTTCAAGACGCTCAGACATTACCTGGATGTTTTGAAGATTTAAATTGTATTTAAAAAAAGTCACCCGCCCACTTTGAGAACCACATCACTATGGCTTATAATGCATACATATGCAGATACATACATATATAGATACATGCATGTATTGATGCAAACATATATATATATATATATATATATATATATATATATATATATATATATATATATATATA
>NC_068987.1:107254814-107260541 GCF_001194135.2 Octopus bimaculoides
ACACACACACACACACACATATATATATATATATATATATATATATATATATGCGTATATATATATGCGCGCGCGCGCGCGTGTGTGTGTGTGTGTATGTGTGTGTTTATATCTATATATCTATGTCTATGTCTATCTATCTATCTCGGCTTTAACCTGGATTGATCTTCGTTCACCTTCAAGAGTGAATATAATATGAGGAATAGGTGGTTGCTATTTTCTAATAGATCAAGGAATCGTGTAAGAGACTGCCTCGAAGGATCCTCCTTAAATACAATAATTGGTTAAAGATAATTTTTTATTACAATCCGTAGAAACATTTGAAAATTTTCAGTTATTTAAACAAAACCTCTCAAATACTTGTTTCACATGTTGGTACAAGGCTAGCATTTGTGAGTGAGGGGTAAGTCGATAGCATCGACCCTAGTGTTTAACTGGTACATATTTTATCGATGTTGACAGGATGATAGGCAACATCAACCTCGGCTGAATTTGAATTGAGAATGTAAGGACAAGCAAAGTGGCGTTAAGCATTTTGCTCGGCGTGCTAACAACTCTGCCAGCTCGCTCCCTTCAAATTTCTCTAATATTAAGAAAATCAGGCGGCGAACTGGTGGAAAGGTTAGCCCGCCGGGCGAAATGCTTAGCAGTATTTCGTCTGCCGCTACGTTCTGAGTTTAGTTTCCGCCGAGGTCGAATTTGCCATTCATCTTTTCGGGGCGGATTAAATAAGTACCAGTTACGCACTGAAGTAGATATAATCGATTTAATCCGTTTGTCTGTACTTGTTTTTCCCCTCTGTGTGTAGTCCCTTGTAGGCAGTATAGAAATAAGAAACGTTAGCACGACGGACGAAATGCTTAGCGGTATTTCGTCTATCATTACGTTCTGAGTTCAAATTCCGCCGATGTCGATTTTGCCTTTCATTCTTTAGGGGTCGATAAATTAAGTACCAGTTGCGTACTGGGATCGATCTAATCGACTAGCCCTCTCCCGAAAAAATTCGCGCCCTGTGCCTAGAGTAGAAAAGAAATATTAAACACATCATAAGATATCTCAACACAACTTATTAATTTTGGTACGGAATATATATGACCCAATGCACACCTGTCATATTACAAAATCTAAATGACCATTATTCTCATTCGATATTTGCATCATGTTCAATATTGACATCTTATTACATATAAAACAATCAATAAATAAATATTTAAAGATAGGAACAAAATTTATTTTCCAATAGAGAAAAATAAATATTTTCGCTAACCATGCAAGGTTTTATTAAAATACATCAGTCGTGCAAGAATCAGACGGACTGGAATGTGGAGATAAGAACGGCAAAATACACCTGTGAAAATACGGATATGGACCTAGCAAACTCGCTGCAAAAATCTATGAAAATAGTAATAGCAGTATAAATAAGGATATTCTAATTATTGCAATTAGTAAAATTAATAGCTACTAATACAACTGTTGCTGCTAGTGAAGGTTGTACTACTGGTGGTGGTAGTATGAGTAGGAAGGGGAGGGGGACGAGGAGGATGAGAAGGATGCTGTAGGGGGTCTAAATCGTTACAGCGGCGGAAAAAACAACCTTTACATTATTTGTTTTGTATCTTTACGATCTGAGATCAAATCTAGCAGAGATCATATTTAACTTTTGTTTTTTCACTTCGATAAATGAAGTACTAATATTGAGGTCAGGAATATCGACTGCGGGCCCTCCCCTCTAAAACTGATGTGAGGCAGAAGTTTCAGAGAGTCAGAGGAAGTAATTTGATATATTTCTTCTGCTTCTAAACATTTTATATTGGTATCTCGCCGAAGTCAACTATATCTGTCTCTTCCTAGAATGAAATACATACCTCTAAACTACGATCGCTGACGGTATCGACTAAATTCACCCCAAAGAGGTGTGTGCGAGTGTGTGTGTGTGTGTGTGTGTTTGTGTGCGTGTGTGTGTGTGTGCGTGTATGCATGCATACATGCATATATGTATACATAACAAAGTAAAATTGGGAGACACAGCACGAGTGAAAATATATAGGGAAGAGGATTTGAAAATGCAGAGGTCTTTTAAAGATGTTTATTGACTTGACCGGTTTCACTTTTATTAAAAAAAGATGTTCGGAATGAAAGTGCAAGCTTTGTATAATCTTTCTGGTGTTAGATATTAGTTAACATAGATGTATTAAAATACAATGATAGAGTGTTTGACAATGATCAGAAAATGCTAAGAAATAGAATATTTGACAATGATAAGAATATGTAAAGAGAGGCTTTGTATTTAAACTGTTTACATAAAAGTGTTCAAAATAGGCAGTAAAAAAGTTCAAAAGAAATTATAATTGTTTATAAGCATATATACACAAAGAATTTGTAGACAGTATTTGATAGGGGAAAGCGTTTATTGCTTTATCAAAAGTTCATCAGATATTATAATTGTTTATAAGAATTTCAGAGGAATAACCAACCTTTTTCTCCATCTCCAGTTTTGTATATGAGTTTTACAAGGATATATATAACAAGCAAACTAACTCGTTAAGAAAATTTCTATTAGAGACGAAAGCAGTATTTATACTGAGGAATAATGTTTATCTCCACCTAACCAGGGTTGTACTATAAGAACCGACAATGTTACTGTTTTAACCCCAGGGGGACACCTCCTCCAGCTCGTTATTCAGACTTCTTAGCACTCGATGAATATGGCAAACGGGGAGAGAACTTCCAACCATTCTAGATCCTAGATAACCAGACCGCGCGACTATGAAACCAATTTGTTCAATATCGCCATCTATCATGAATCCGTGAACACTGAACAAACCAAGTATTTTCACACCTTTTTATCATGAGAGAGATATTTTCTGCACGTAACTGCAATGAATTTGCATTTTAGCAAATGAAATATGTCGCAAACATATTTTAACTAACCTAAATTTGGTTTATGATTGGCGCTAGCATTATGTTACACACGTGCTTGTGTGTATGTGTGCGTGTGCGTGTTGGTGTGCGTGTGTGTGTGTGCAACATGGCACAGAAATCAAATGTTGATATATGTATGTATACACACACACACACACACACATATATATATATATTAGCCCACAAAATATCTTTCCTGAAAAATCCTTTCTCGTGACGCTTTATTTATAATATTATTTCACTCGAGATTGTTTATGATAAAATTCCAATTTGTGAGAGTGAATTTAATTTAATTTCACTCACCCCGCTAACTTTTCAAAGTAAATACATGCCGTTATTATATTTTTAATATAAGTTTATTAAAATTATTTTAAATATTAAGGTTTTATTATTATTATTATTATTATTATTATTTTTTTTTTTTTTTTTTTTTTTTTTTTTTTGCTAACAAGATTTAGACATATATGAACGTAATACATCTTCATGCTACTGTTAAACTGAAAACATTGGATATCCTGATGCTTTCACGTGATGATGATAAACATTATCAAGACTATGATTGTTCTCTTTCTAATATTCCATAAGCTGAAGCTTAGACCAACAAGTCATATATATTATTTTAATTACTACATCATTGCCCTTTTAATGTTTCGAAATGCAGCTTTTCTTGTATTATAGAAATACTCGCATTCAAACTTCAAATTACCATTTGTTTGTTGTCTTTTTTTTTCATACGAGGAAAGTCACATCCGATTCCCTTTAACGAAGTCACAGAGACTAGTTCAAGGGAAAATGGACGAAGGGTATCCTAAAACAGCAAATGTGTCACAAACGCATGCAACCAAGTAGATTCACTAAAGGCCTGCAGGGTGTCAGGAAGTTGCCTTAAACCGGGCAACGGATTAGGTTTACCATATGAAATAGTTTGTTAACTTGAGCAGATCACTTCACGATACTACTGTTTCAAATCGTAACTTTAAATATATTTCAAGAATTCCAGAAGATCAACAGGAAAAATTTGGTAAATGTGATAACCATTCACTTAAACCCTCCTGCATTCGTAATAAATTTGTTAGAATTACATAAATTGACTTTTAGACAATCAAATTGCAAAATACATTATGAACAATGAGTCTATGCATGTATCACTCTACATTAGATATTCCTTTCTTCTCTAAGCGCAACGCCCGAAATTTTGGGGGAGGGGGAAAGTCGATTAGATCGACCCCAGTACGCAACTGGTGCTTAATTTATCGACACCGAAAGGATGAAATGCAAAGTCAACCTGCGCGGAATTTGAACTCAGAACGTAAAGACGAAATACTGCTAAGTATTTCGCCCAGCGTGCTAACGTTTCTTGTTTCTTACAGCGGGCTAAACATAGAGGGGACAAACAAAGACAGGCAAAGTGATTAAGTCGATTAGATCGACCCCGAAAGGATGAAAACCAAAGTCGACCTTGAGTAAAACACATCGCGAACTGCACAACAAAATGAACAATAAAACGATCAACGGGATCATATTTTTCTCTATCGTGCCTTTTCCTACATTACATTAAGTAGTTGGGTGTTGTATTGAGTGGATACTTACGCTCAATGCCAAGAGTTTGAACTTAATGACTGATTAATAGTCAATCTAGTCGACTCCATTTTCTGACAGGTAGTTTATTGAACTAGCTTCGAATACGTAAGACATAACTTTGACCTAATTGTGGCATGCATTTGCAATGTAAAGACCGTGAGAAATGCAACAACGTAACTTCTTTGATGCACTAAAGATAATTAGCTTCTGATATCCTAAAAACCTGCTGTAGAGTTTAAAAGACTTTAATGTGTGTGTGTGTGTGTGTGTGTGTGTGTGTGTTTGCGTATCTATCTATCTATCTATCTATCTATCTCTCTCTCTCTCTATATATATATATATATATACATACATATATATATATACATAAATATATATATATTTACATATAAATGAATATATATATATATGTGTGTGTGTGTATGTGTGTGTGTGTGTGTGCATACATACACGCACACACACGCGCATAACACACACACATATAGATGATTGAAAATGGAATGAATGGCATTCTTTTTTTAAAAGTCACTACCATTGTTTCAACTCACTTTTACACTCGTATTATATGAGGTGAGATGTTCATTAATCATGGTTATCCATCCAAGGTATAAATTATGCATTCTCACACGATTGTTTCAATACGTTCTTCGTTAGATCCTACAATCACTTTACTTACTGTGAATACGTCAGGTAGCCAATAACTGTGGACAAGCATTGCATAGTCTATTACAAAGTTTTTAACTGAACCATATATATATACATATATATACCAGTGTCTGCTTGTGTGTATCATGTTTCTGTGTGGGATGCGTGGTCGCATTTTATCACCGTTGTATCTATAATGTATTCGTCTATCAAGAGAATTTAGTATTTCGGAAACAGGAACACTGGAATGAAGTTATGTAAGATTTTCATCTTCATTTGTTTATGCATATATCGTTTTATTTGGGATGGACATATTGCCAATAAAGGTACAAGCAGCAGTTGTTCTGTCTATTGGAAAATGACCCTCCCAAGATACACCTGTTTCAACACACGGTTTCTCATCAAGAAATTTGTGAAAACAATGCAAAATACAAAAACTAAATACGTGTGTGTTTGTGTGTGTGTGTGTGTGTGTGTGTGTGTGTGTGTGTGTGTGTGTGTGTGTATGTGTGTGTGTGTGTGTGCGTGCTCTAATATTTATATACTATATATCTCTCCCTTTCCTTTTACTTGATTTTT
>NC_068987.1:107260685-107265621 GCF_001194135.2 Octopus bimaculoides
TCTCTCTCTCTCTCTCTCTCTCTCTCTCTATCTCTCTCTCTCTGCTCATCACTTTACCTCAAATTATCTGTGTCTACACCCTTTCCAGTGGAGTTACACAATATCTCTCTAATTTTCTGTAATCTGTCTCTTTTTCTCACTCCATTTCTCTTGCATTTCTTTTTTTACACTAATTACTTTTTCACACTCCATATCATTCTCTCTCATTCCTCCTTAAAATTTCATTTCAGCTACCTCACTCTGTACCAGGCTGTTTTCACATCTTAGTTTTTCTCCTTCTTTCTCTCACACAGTAACCTTCTAATCTAAACCTTTTCTCTGTCTCTCTCTCCCTCTCTCTCTTTCCCTGTCTGTTTCTCTGTCTCTGTCTGTCTGTCTGTCTGTCTGTCTGTTTCTCTCTGTCTCTGTCTCTCTCTCTCTCTCTCTCGCTCTTTCTGGTCTCCATTTTCTGTTTATATGTTCAAGTGTGGATGTATAGATGAATGTTTATCTTTTAGATTTAAGTCGATCGCTAAATTCAACCAGGTTTTATATGTTAGCTTCAGTCAAAACAATTTCAAAACCGTGTGAATATTTGAGGTCACTATAGCACACAAGGATGTATTTAGGATGTCTGCTAAGGAATATATTTGTGTATGCCATACTCACTCATGTAATTTTGTGCAAATTTTCTTCTGGTCAACGTAAATGGAGACTCATCGGAATGTTGCAGATATCTTCATCGTATATCTATTCGACTGGAATTGAAGATACGATTGAGTTTGAAAAGTTCTGTCGAAGAAAATGGTCAGCATTTTGAAGTTTTTGTACAAGTCAGGTGTCACGTAAGCCAGTATATCCATGATATTGGGCAGAAATGAAACCTTGATTCTCAATTCTAAAGCTCTAATTTACTTTAGCATAAATTAGTTAGACGAGACATTCTCCTCCACTGGACAACAAATATCTGCAACGAATGATTTCGCTCTGTATCTAATATCATGTATATTTTGTTTCCGTAAGGGTAGTACATTTTTATTGTGATACTCTATCAACATTCTACATTTTTAATCGAGTGAATAAATTCTGGTATTGATGTGCAATATGGGTAACCATCGGGACAGTATTTCTTTAAAATGGGACAGTAATTAATTTTGCCAACAACGTCATGTCACTTTCGTACTATCGTACGTCCATGTTTGTGCTGTGAGGACAAGTATTGATAATGTGGGTGCTATCTTGTACATTGAAAGTAGTTCAGTCGAAAATTTCTGTCATATTATAGAGATGAAAGACATCTTTATGTATTTTAATGATTAGGTATATAGGAGCAATTTTCTTTCTTCGGAACAAAGAATACTTATCTTTCAAGGTGAAAAATGATGTACTTTTCGCAGATGCAGGAAAAGTTACTCTACTCCTCAACAATTTAGGACCTTCTAGCTTGTGAAGGTACGATGATACGATTAATACTTCTGCCCAAATATTAGATTGACCTTGCTAGACTTAGCTCACATTAGACAGTCTTATGCTCAATATTTATTAAGTTCAAAGCGGCGAGCTGGCAGAAACGTTAGCATGCCGGGCGAAATGCTTCGTGGGTATTTAGTCTGCTTTTACGTTATGAGTTCAAATTCCGCCGAGGTCGACTTTGCCTTTAATCTTTTCGGAGTCGATAAATTAAGTACCAATTGCATACTGGAGGCGATCTAATCGACTGGCCTGCTCCCCAAAATTTCGGGCCTTCTGCCAAGAGTAGAAAATAATATTTATTAAGTTCTTTATCTACATTCAAAGTTGCCTTTATTTTATAATTAAACTCGCTTATAATGAACTTATTTTCCTCTTTATAGTTCAGTAGTTGCTGCCTTAGTAATACGATGCGAGACTCGAAGGCCATGTAGACTGATCTTCTACCTCTGATTTCATCCCTCCATCTGGCATGGATCTACTCGCAGTCATTGGTATGTCGAACTTACCGTCAGGGATTAATATCTTCCTGGATGTCTTATTCAGGTTTCGGATTACTTCATGTTTCCTCTCTCGAATTCTGAATTTTGGCATTAGATGTGGTACATTAAATATATTTTCAGGTATATTATAATCCGATGAAGATATATCTGGTATCCAAAACTTTCTAACTCTGTTGAAATATTTTATCACTTTATCTTTAGCCACACCATCAGTTTATATAGCAATCTTATCAATTCTGTGACAGTATATTCGTCATTGGATTCAGAGGAGATTTGTAGGCCATTGATATTCATATTCGCTGCCTGTTCAATAATCACTCATCAAACGACAATTAAATATGAACACTTTTCCTGAGCATAACACATTCCAGTATCCCATTAGAAAATTGTGTAAATATGTGAATGTCTCGAGGTGCCATGAAGATTATGTGGATAGGGTTCATATTATTAGGAATGTATAGATGACATCAATGTTTATCCCCTTTGCAGATCCTAACACATAACACTCACATTTCCTGTATACTGCTGCCAAATTATTCACTGCAATAACATTACAGAGTAGCTGTCGCTTTGAAATTGTTCTTGACTTATTTAATTTAATCTGTTACTTTTGCATTTGATTCCTTTCTTTAGTGAAAGCATTGTGTCCCAAGTTGTAAATATTTGTTATCATCAACCACAGTAAGTAGGATGTCGTCAAAGAACGATTTCTGATATCCAAGACATTGTCAAGGCGGTGACCTGGCAGAAACGTTAGCACGCCGGGCAAAATGCTTAACGGTATTTCGTCTGCTTTTACGTTCTGAGTTCAAATTCAGTCGAGGTTGAATTTGCGTTTCGTACTTCCGGGGTCGATAAATTAAGTAACAGTTGCGTACTGGGGTTGATTTAATCGACTGGCCTCCTAGCACAAAATTTCAAGCATTGTGCCTAGAGTAGAAAAGAATTTCCAGGACATTGTCGAACACCTTTATATAGTTTAGCAATCCGACAATAGACAATGTTCAACAGTGCTTCAACCGGCAATAGACACTGTTCAACAATGCCTCAAACAGTTTTGTCTCTAACTGCCTGCCCGTCAGTCACCGTATTCTTTCACAGTGATCTTGCAAGAACTATGTCGAAGAACCTGTGTTCAATTTATACTTAACATTTATGTGTCCTATGGAGTATTTTTTTTTTACTTGTTTTGTTACTTCGAAGGATGTTTTTTGGTTAATACATACGAGTGTTCACAATATAACTATCGAATTGTCAAACATCGAATTAAGTGTCCACTTTTTAAACAAGTTAAGAAGTAGCTGTGTGTTAAGTAGCTTGTTTATGCATGTTTGTGTGTCTGTGTATGTCACCCCCAACATCGCCTGTCAACCGATGCTGGTGTGTTTACGTGCCCTTAACCTAGCTGTTCTGTAAAATAAACCAATAGAATATGTTCTAGGCTTACAATGAATAAGTCCTGTGGCCGATTTGCTAGACTAAAGTCGGTGCTCCACCATGGCCGCAGTCAAATGACTAAAAGAAATAGAAAAATAAAAGAATAAGAGAGTTTTCTTGAAGTACATGTATTCATTTACTCATAACCTGTTATGAAATCTCTCGCCGGAGGTTTTACTTTGATAGGATTGCAACGGTGGCTAGGAGAGATTGTCTAGTAACCTGATGTTTTAGAAAATGTTATAAATATTTACTCTGGGCCTCATCTACCGAAACTGCATCATGGATGTTTTATTTAACCTCAAGTCAATTCAACTAGTAACATAACGATTTTTATGGTATAGTCTTTCAACCTACCATAAGGAATTTGTGGATGAAATACAAACTAACTATTGATATCTCTGTTTTTGTAATTTTTTATAGTGTTTGAATTACCTCAATTCGTTTATATTTAAAAGCAGCATTTCCTCTTTTTTAAATTTTTCTATATTTCAATCTTTCTTCCCTGCAATTCTCATAAAGATTGGCTGTCGCATCAGGAAATTGCAGCTGGTGATTCGGATGTTCGTTATTCGAATACATCTATTATCAATATCCAATTGTCCGATGGTTTCTCGTGACTGTCGATATTTTGTAGGATCTTGTTCTCTTCTGAAAGATTGGCATAACAATTTCATTTTTCGTATCACTTATATTTTAATTTATCATCAGTCTCTGATACTCGAATCTGTTGGCACATAGCAATTGCAAGGTAATGCATTCAGTGTCCAAAAGCTAGTAAGTTCAAATCTTGGGGTTGTTCTGTAGCAAATTGATTGATCAGAAATAACATTATGCCTGTGGTTTTTCCATCGATTTGCATCATAATTGCTCTTTAAATTAGTGCTTTATTTGACATAAAAAATTATTTATCATAAGTTTCTCTGCGATCATTGTTTGAGCCCTTTGTATGGTTCACTCATTTCTATTACTTCTTAACTTTGTGTGTTTTATGATGACACGCCTGTATCCATATTAATGCAATCTAATACTGTTTTGTTCCTTGTTCATATTTTTAGAAACCTTCTTGAAGGCAAAGTTTCTAGAGCCGTTGATATTTCGTTAAATATTTCTGAGCGTTTCTGATTTTTAAATTTAGATAGACATATATATGCGTACACTCGCCAATTTATCACCAAGAACAAGAACTTTACTGTCAGTTCCCAATGGTTTTAATTCTAAGGGGATGTAGACTACCACCTGCATTGGTTCTGATGAATGTGACAAGGATGAGGTATATCACCATTCTTCTTTATTGACCCCCCCCCCATTATTTCCTTCTAAATTATAGGTATTTTCTTCCCTAAATTCATTCTGCTACAAAAATTGTAGAATCAAGCAATGCATTTCAGTCTCAAGTATTGATGAAAAATTTGCTAAAACAATTGTAAGGTAGTATCCTGTATTTTGGAAATCTATATGGTCGTACGCGGTTTATTTCAAATTGATGTAATGTTAGCATTAATCAATTAAATGGAGCCGCTTGAAACGGCCATAATGCACTCATA